>NC_136495.1:82846947-83036947 GCF_053919585.1 Euprymna scolopes
GAATCCTATCTGTGCAACTGCCTCCAAATGGCAAAACGGCTAGGGCCACAGTCTATCAACATCAAGTACAACAAAGTGCCAAAATGGGCTATAGTCATAGCAACCTTGCTCCAGGTTTCTGGGACATCAAGCCTACCTGGCTTCCAATGCACCGGGGCTGAATCTATGGACTGGCATTCTTTACAATCCTCAACCACTGACCGCACTTCAGTTTCAATTTTAGTGGATTTGCTAACTTAACAAAGTACCATGTCCTTTTCACACCGGGATGTCCACTAGACTGATGAATTGTCTGTATCTGAAACACGTGTTCATGTTTAACGGCCACAGCACACACAAGTTCTCTGGGTTCTGTTACTTTAGAGATTTCATTTAACCACTGCTGTGGTACTTGAGTAAGTTGGTCAGCTCTGTTATCGTGAGATTTAACGGGCCCTACATCGATTGTTAGCACATATTCCAAGGCCAAATTTTGAAGCGTTGACAGGCGATGCCTAATTAATATTCCCGAGGCTGCTTTGGTGTGCACTCTCGTGTGTCCAGACCAGGTGTCAGTTATCCATTAATATACACAGGCAGAGTCCGTTCGTAGATGTATGGTTTTGGCTTTCCACTGTAATGCAAGGTTGACACCTCGCAGCACAGCATCAAGCTCAGCTAAATTTATGTGTTTGTCTTCATGCACTGCTCGGAGCCAGCTTACGTCCTCTGCCATGGAACCATTGCTTTCCACAACCACGCCTGTAGCAATGGAACTAGTGTCCACCCACACTGTAACATCTTCTCCACAGATACAATAGTCACCTTTTACTGGATCGTCCTGGGATGCTCTCAAAAAATGTCTTTGATCATCCATGCTAGCATAGGGTCCCTCATTTCATCATCCCATCCAGTTGTCATCATATTTGCTCTTCATTTTACAAACACTGTGACGATGCGTAACCAGCCATACACCGGAAAATGACCAGTTAGTTTCCCACACACTGAAAATACAATTCAGCGAGTAAGTTTATCACTTCCATGTCGTCGTAACAATTATCTGTGCTCCTCTTGGACTTTTAATCCCAATGTGTGTGAACCCAGTTTCAGCTGTTCTGGGGTCTTGCTTTCAAGACCAAACTTCTCCAAATGTTCCTTGACATGGGTCGCAGAACACATACTTTCATTCACAAAAATGTCATCAATATACAAAGACATAGCCACGTTTATAGTCTTATTCTGGCTGAGGCCACAGAGATTTGTCAAGATGTTCTTGCAAATAGGTTCAGCGTAGATCGAATACTACAACGTTTGGTCCCTGTTGTCACCATTCCCTCAATTTTTGTAAGCAAACATTAGCGTTGGCCATATGAATGTCAACATACTTATTTAGCTCCTGGTAATCCATAACGGGCTGCAGTTTCTGTTTGTTCTCCTGCACAACAGCCATGAGGGGAATTAGACCTTTTGGGGGTCCCAGTTCATCCTCAGGATATGGCAGTAGCCAATCATTGTCAATCCATGTTTGCATTTCGCGATCATATTCCTCACGAACAAGTATTAGGGCTGGATACTCTGCAAGTCTATTTCTCAACGTAAGTGGAGGTTGGTCGCCAGCCCATTTCCACAATGTGGTCCACTTCTGAGTGTTCTGTTCATACTCTGCGGAGAAGTCAGGCTCGGTGATGGTGATAGCAGCAAAATTGGTCTTGCTGAAATGTGGGAAGGTCACCTCACCATCACTAGACACAGCTACTCCTCCCAGTCGCTTCATTTCGTCCAGCCCAAGCAATAAATCAAATCTCAGCAAGTACCCATCCACAACTAAGACTTCTATGCTAATGCTTCGTGTTGCACCAAGGTTCATTTGCACCATTCATATTCCACAGCAGCTAAGTTTGCTGCCATCTGCTGTGAGCACCGGGGTCACTTTCCTCGTCCATTTCTTGCAACATGACTTTGTGCATCCAGTATCCATTAGAGCTGTACGCGTTATAGTCCATTGATGTGAACAGTGATAACCGGCAATGCGCCACTTACATTGGTTTGGAAGATGAGACTGGCGCTGAATTCTCGTCCCCTTGCTCATTTCCCGGATAAAATCTGGCAATGTGCCCTCGCTGCTTACACGATGAACATGTGATATTTTGTTGATGCTTGACACTAACATCTCTTCCCGTTGCACTATCCAGTAGGCAATCGCTTGCTCTATGATTGAGTCCATTACACTTGTAACACCGCTGTGAAGTGTCCGTCTCCTGAAGTTTTTTTTTTTTTTTTTTTTTTTTTTTTTTTTTTTTTACAAAGACATCACCACATTATCAAGGCCAACAGGCCACTCAAGGATAAGGGTTAAAGAGTGTACAGTAGAAATTGGTCAATATAGTAATCATTAGTAATGAAAATTTGGTAAATTTAATAACTTATATGGAACGGCTCATCAAGAACTTATTTACTTTAGACTTGAACACAACCATATTGTAGTCAGCCGGAAAGCAGGAAAACGGAAGACAATTCCACAGGCGTGCAGTTCTAAGAAAGAAGCTTTGTTCATGGAATCTACGTTTAGGTTTAGGCACAGATAAAGAGTGGGGGAAATTATTGATAGTGTTTACAGCTAGACGAGTGTTTCTTGTGAAAGTTTGGCGAGGGGGGACCATAGATTGAAGCTCAGTTGAACACTTTCCATGAAAATAACGATACATCAGAGACAAACTCGCAACATCTCTTCTGTGAGATAGAGGTTGCAAGGAGGAGAAAAGGACATCTCCTACGAGGCTACGAAGTCTATTTTGAACTCTATCAAGGCAGGACAAGTCCTTTCTAGCAGCTCCTGCCCAGATGTGGCAACAGTATTCCATCCTTGGACGTACCTGGCTCTTATATAGGTAGAGAATAGCATCAGCAGTGAGATATCTACTGGATCGATAGAAAGATCCCACCATTTTTCCAGCGGCCTTGGCAACAGATTTGATATACGTGTTCCATTTAAGATCAGGAGTAATGGTCAAGCCCAGAAGCTTGTCAAAACTTGAGGCCTCCTGAAGACGAGAGCCATTCATTTCAATTGATGACAAATGTGAATTAGAATGTTGATGATGTAAAGAGAGAAGCTTGGTTTTAGATGCATTAAAAGTAACCAGCCACTCCTTTCCCCATTGTACTACGTGCTCAAGATCAGAGGAGAGAGAATTGGAGAGAACTTGGTCGTTTACTGTCTTAGATGTGGTACCATAAATGGTAGTGTCGTCAGCATAAATGTCTACAAATGATGTAAGGATATGATTTGGAAGATCATTAATGTAGATCAGGAAAAGAGTTGGGCCCAGGATGGATCCCTGAGGGACACCGGCATTAATACTGTGAGCTTCTGATTTTTGCCCCTCAACTACTACTCTTATGAACCTATCAGAAAGAAATGATTTAATAATTAAGAAGACTTTTCCAGCTATACCATAGCTAGCGATCTTATGAAGTAAACCTTTATGCCATACCCTATCAAAGGCTTTAGATATGTCAAGAGCAATTGCCCTAGAAAGATTGCCACCGTCGAGAGATTTGCTAATCCTATGCGATATAACTGTAAGGACATCTGCTGTAGATCTAGCAGAACGGAAACCATATTGAGTGTCACTAAGAAGGTTATTTTTGTTGAGATGTTTGATTACTTCTGTATTTAACACAGATTCTAGCAACTTACTCATGACGCACAGGAGACTTATTGGCCTGTACTGAGAGGGGGATGAGCGATCACCTGAATTCTTAAATACAGGGCATACTGATGAGATTTTCCAGGGAGATGGGAAACTATTCTCCTTAAGACAACGTTTAAACAGTTTTGTAAGTATGGGCTCTAATTCAGGTTGAAGTTTTTTGAGTACTATAATTGGAATACCATCAGGGCCAGTTGCTTTACTCGTATCAAGGTTTTTGATTAGCTTCGCAACATCACGTACAGATATACGTATATCACATAGCGTGTTTTCTGATACAGGAGGAAATATTGGGGGTTGGCGGCCTTGGTCGCAAAGGGTAGAATTAGCTGCAAAGTTCTTGACAAAGAGTTTGGCTTTGTCTGATGCTGACGAGATTACCTCAAGTCCATTGATAATAGTTGGGATGGAGCACACGCTTCTGTTCAGGATTCTATTTGCTATTTGCCAAAACTGGTGGGAACCAAGCCGCTGCTCAGCTACTTTGGACTTAACAGATTGAGCATACAACACTCTTGCGTTCCTAATTACTTTCTTACAATGGTTGCTGGCAGTCCTGAAAACGGCTTTAGTTTCCATACATCTATTACGTTTGAAGCAGTGGAAAAAGTGATTTCTGTGCGCAATGGCAGCAGCACATTCTGGAGAGAACCATGGCTGGCTGTTAGGTTTTTGCTGAAATTTTTTAGAGGGAATGAAATGGTCAATACCTACAATTAACCATTCAGTTAGGTCTAATACTATAGAGGACACATCCTTTTTAAACATGGAATGCAGAGGTAGATCAGATATAAATGTACGGAAGCTATCCCAGTCAGCCTTAGTGTATCGATATACTGTACGATGAAGAGGTACGTCTGGGGACTTATTACATTTCATTTTTATCTTAATTGATACAACAGAGTGGTCGGAAGATCCAAGAGGCGACAGAACAGAAACTGAACATAGTTCAGGGCAAGTTGTGAGAAAAAGGTCTAGTAGGCTCGCATACTGGCCGTCATTATCGGGCACACGGGTAGGTTCCTGAACAATCTGAGTGAGGTCATAGGCAATGGAGAAATCATGACAGAACCTCCCCTCATCATCGGTCTTGTTTGAGTGGGTCAACCATTCGACGTTGTGAACATTGAAGTCTCCACATACGTGAATGTTAGCTGAAGGATAAGTAGAAAGGACTTGGTCAATTTTCTCAGATATGCTTTGAAAGATAGTAACTCCGCTGTTGTGGGGGCGATAGAGAGTAAATATAAATGCAGTAGTGTGAGCTAAAGCAACCCGGAAGCACATATAGGGTAAGTTAGGATCTTCCCTGGAGATGTCCCTCCCACATGGAAAGCTATCTTTAATATAGGCACATATTCCATGCCCATGGCGATCTTGGGGGTCAGATTTAAAAGTTAAGTTAGAGTATCCTGAAATTGCAAACTCATCTAGGGAAATAGCCTGTCCAATGCCAGTTTCACTTAAAAATAAAAGGTCTGGTTTAGTCTCCTGTAATTGGGTTTCAACCTCTGGAAGGTTAGAACGAAGACCCCTGATGTTGGAGAAGGAGACATGGTAGTAGGGGTCTACGTTGGAAGTTGGAGAACCGGGTTTAATCGTGTATTTTTTCTTGAAACTTGTCATGATGAAATTTTGGAATTTGTGGACTAGGTCGACAGATTTACTTAGAGCAGGACAGAGAGGGGAAATTAAGAGAGAAAAAGAAACGAAGAATTTTTTTATTTTTTTTATTTTTTATTTGTAGCTAATGATAAGGTAAAGCCGTAACAATTACCCACTAGTATGGCATCGAGAGGCCCCACCAGAAGCTACTGCATGGTCCAGAATCCATTCACCAAATGGCAATACAGCAGCCCCAGTACTTTGCACCTGCTGATAGGACAGCCTCCTTAGTGGTTAATCCAAGGTTCGGGTCCCTGACTATCAGGCGGATAACGTCAGCCCAGACAAAACGTTTACCTCTAGCACCCTTACTAGTGACATGGCTACAAGGATAGACATAGAAACAGAAAATTTCCGCCATCTCAGCCAACTGTAAGCAAAAATACTGCCAACCTAGAAATGTAATGAAGTGTAATTTGTGTTGACTGTGCGGCTTATGCAGCTTGCTGTGGAACTCCTGTGCAGTTCTTTAAAATGGCAGAAGCGTGCGCCAGCATGTGTGATAAATCTAGGTATTCCATCTGGGAGGATAAGTCTTCTGCATGCTCCAGCAATCCAGCAATGAATGCACATTGATCCACTATGCCGCCAAACAGGACAGCAAACCTGCGTAGTTCTGCCAAAAATATGTCGACTGTTTCACCTGGTTGGAGGCAGCGTGCTGCAAACTGCTTCCATGCAGCGAAAAGATCCAAAGCAAACGCTGTGTACAGTGTTTTCTTTATACACTCAAAATCGGCCCGCTTTTTGTCACTTAATTGCTAGTACACAGCATATGTGCCGCCTGACAAACGCATCCAAATGACGTACTCGATGCGCTTCACCATAGCCACCGAGAGCAAGAAGAAGGCCTGTTAACTGAAAAATGCCTGCAAGCAATGTAGGTAAGATTTGTCAGACTGTCAGTACTATATGAGGGCCATTTGAAAAAGTGCAATAAAACATTATTAAAAAGAAAAAGGAATACAGTTCGATTAATACTGAAACTGAACTTTATTCAATATAAAATATAAACATTATCTATGTAAAATTAAGTAATTTTAAAGCAATATACAATTTAATACTGATAAAAGTGAATTATGAATTTAGGGAACAAACAATTAAAGAAACATTAAACACAAGTATTTTTGGCCTTCGGAACAAGATCACAGTGTAGTATCTGTTTTGATGCTACACTTCACCTTTTCTGTCCTCGGTCGGTGGAGGAGAAATTTTTCATGACTGAGATTATTTTTGTTCCTATCCAAAGCGCCTCTTATTTTGGAAAGCTGGATTTTCCCCACAAGATTATACGTTGAAATATTAAAATAACTATTACTAGTAATAGTTATTTAAATATTATTTAAATATTTCAACATATAATCTTGTGAAATACAGATATTATATTTAAAGTTTTCGTTTTCTGTTCTTCTATGTTAATTTTTTCTCATGTTTTTCATCAAAATGTGTAGTGTATTAGTTGTCTCACAGGCCATCATCAGTGCTCGCTCACTGGCAGTAACCTGTGGTGTTCCCTGGAGACCAAATGACAACAAGTCTCCCCAGATTTCCAGTATTCTCCACCTCTTGACCACTTGTGCAGATGATTGCATGTTATCGCAACAACTGTTGTCACTGATTTCTCATTGACATCGGCCATTGGTGTTTCCTGGGGTTTGGGTGACAAAATGCCTCCCCAAGGTACCAGATTTTAACTGCAAACTTCCAGTGGAGATTTGGTTAGTAATCTCCCACTTCGGTTTTTCCATCCTTTTCTACCTAACTGGATATGATTTTAGTGTTTTTATTTAATGTAACATGTTTATTTTGTAAAGTTTTTAGAATCTGTGTATAGTAACCCCCCCCAAAGATATCATAAAAATTTAAGGGTTTGTATTACAAAATAATATTAGAAACACACTCAATATATGTCAGCTTATGTCACAGTAACATATATTGAGTGAGTTTTTAACAGTATTTTGTATAGTTTTTTAGTTTAAACTTATTTTCCCAAACATAACGTATTCAACAGCGAGCTCGCCGCCATTTGTCTTTTTCAAATATATCCATAAACACTATGATTTTCGAACCGAATAAACATTTCATATTAAATAAAAACACTAAAACTTATCCAGTTAGATGGAAAAGTAATTTATCTTGCCTTTGATAACATATTTGTTATATATTTGTTTTTTGACAACTTTTTCGAATCTATGTGAATAGTAAAACAACCCCCCTTTTTTCATAAATTGTTAGGTGAAAGTACAGAATAGTTAGACCCCCCTCCCCGTTAAAAATAGCTTTCTAAATAATATTTCAGCACGATACAAACAACATCTATTTATAAGATAAAACAAGAAAAGTGTTTGTATTACTATACACATAGATTCGAAAAAGTGGTAAAAACCAAATATATAACAAATAAATGTTATCAAAGTTACTCTTCTACCTATCTAGAAAGGTTGTTGGTGGTTTTACTCACTTTAAAACGTGTAATTGCTTCGAAAATCATACAATGTTTATCGATATATTTTAAAAAGAAAAATGTCGGCATGCTTGCTATTGAACTCGGTAAGTTTGGGAAAATGAGTTCAAACAAACAAATTATACAAAATACTGTTAGAAACCCACCGAGTATATGTCTGCTCATGTCATGGTAACATATACTGAGTAAGTTTCTCACAATATTTTATATAATGTTTTTGCTTAAACTCGTTTTCCCAAACTGAACGTGTGCAACAGCAAGCATGCCGCCATTTGCAGTTTTCAAATACATCGGTAAACACTGTATGTTTTTTCGAGCCGAATAAATACTTTACATTAAATAAAAACATTAAAACATTATCCAGTTTGGTAGAAAAGTAACTTATTTTTGCCTTTGATAACATTTATTTGATATATATTTGTTTTTGACAACTTTTTTGAATCTATGTGTATAGTAAAACAAACCCTGAATTTTTAATTAATTTGTGTTGTTCATATATCTCGGGAGGGAATAAAAATTTCCTATTTTATTTCCCGTTTCAGTCATGTAAATTATTTACAGTTAAAATGTTATAAAAAACAAAAACTTGGAGTGTTAAATATATTTCAAAGAAATAAATTATGCCCGGTGCTAAAATATTGAAAATTAACCGCTCATAAAAAAAATTGCCGTGAAAAATGCTAACTTTAAAATATTTGGAAATACTCAGTGAAAAGTTATTTATTATTTAAAGAACAGACTGAAAAATATTATACAAAAATTGTTTGTTTTGCAGTAAAAAATAAATAAATAAATAAAATGAAATATTCGACTTTCTCTGATAGAAATAAAAGTTCAAAAATGAGTTCACTTACTATATTTTGTTAGATTAAAATTATACCAATGTGTAATTATAATAATTATTCTCCAAATGAAGAATTGTTCTTTCTCTTTAGAAGAACATACATGGACATTCGGTAACAGCAATATTTTTTAAGCCTGTTAGCAGGACCACGTGGTTGAACACCGGAAACTTTCTATACTTACAAGTTGATTAGGAAGTGACGTTACGCTGTCATGTTCACTGGCTTACTCCCTCGTTGGTGATGGCTTCGCTCCACTCAGCTGACACATTAGTTCAGCTTTCTCTAACCACTCCACGACTAACTGTCCGGGTTCACTGCCATCAAATACAGGTATGAGCTTCGGGTTGAAGCCAAGATAGTGTTGCGGGGCCAGTCGTCCGGGGACAATCGGCCCAACAACTAACAAGATAGAAACGGGCAAAAAGTAAACAACACAAAAAAGACAAAGAAGAATGACAGACACAGGTTATTTGGTTAAAGACGAGGGTTCGTCTTTTATTTGCAAAGGAAACAAAAAATCGTATGATCTGGATGCTGGTCACTTGGAAAGTCGCACGTCACTGGAAGCTAAGGTCTGGAGGTCTGGAACAGGTACTCTAGACGTAGCATGGTTCAGGGTTGCTCGCTGGGCCTGGAACGATCGGTTGGACATCAGGGCGATCCGGAAACGGGCAATGGACACTGAGAATGAGGTGGTCAGTGTTAAGGAATGGACGACACTGAGAGCGTAGGGTCAGTGTTAAGGAATGGGCGACACTGAGAATGGAGGATCAGTGTTAGGGAACGGACGACACTGAGAACGGAGGATCAGTGTTAGGGAACGGACGACACTGAGAATGGGGGATCAGTGTTAGGGAACGGACGACACTGAGAATGGGGGATCAATGTTTAGGAATGGACGGTCTGTAGGAAGCCAGGTGCAAGCGAGGTAGCAGACCAGAGGTGTGAGGTGCAAGAGAGGTTGCAGGGCGAAGGAGCGAGGTGCAAGCGAGGTTGTAGACCAGAGGAGCGAGGTGCAAGCGAGGTTGCAGGCCATAGGAGTCAGTTTTTTTTTTTTTTTACATAGAAATCACCGCTTATCAAGCCAAGAGGCCACTCGAGGATAAGGGTTAAAAAGTGTACAGTAGAAATTGGACAATATAGTAATTGCTAGTAATGGAAATTCGGTAAATTTGTTAAATTATATGGAACGGCTCATCAAAAACTTGTTTACATTAGACTTGAAGGCAACTATATCGTAGTTAGCTGGAAAGCAGGAAAACAGAAGACAATTCCATAGGCGTGCACTTCTAAGAAAGAAGCTTTGTCATGGAATCTACGTTTAGGTTTAGGCACAGATAAAGAGTGGGGGAAATTAGTGATAGTGTTTTCAGCTAGACGGGTGTTTCTTGTGAAAGTTTGGCGATGGGGTACCATAGATTGGAGCTCAGCCGAGCACTTGCCATGAAAATAACGATAAAGCAGAGACAAACTCGCAACAGCTCTTCTGTGAGAAAGAAGTTGCAGGGAAAGAGGTTAAAGGGAAGTGAAAAGGACCGCTCCTACGAGGCTATGATGTCTATTTTGAACTCTATCAAGGCAGGATAAGTCCTTTCTAGCAGCTCTTGCCCAAATGTGGCAACAGTACTCCATCCTTGGACGTATCTGGCTCATATAGATAGAGAATTGCATCAGTGAAATATCTACTGGATCAATAGAAGGATCCCACCATTTTTCCAGTGGCCTTGGTAACGGATTTAATGTATGTGTTCCATTTAAGATCAGGAGTAAAGGTCAAGCCCAGAAGCTTGTCAAAACATGAGGCCTCCCCAAGACGAGAGCCATTCATTTCAATTGATGCCAGATGGGGATCAGAGCGTTGATGATGTAAAGAGAGAAGCTTGGTTTTAGATGCATTAAAAGTAACAAGCCACCTCTTTCCCCATTGTACCACTTGCTCAAGATCAGAGGAGAGAGAATTAGAGAGAACTTGGTCGTTTACGGTCTTAGATGTGCTACCATGGGTAGTAGTGTCATCAGCATAAATGTCTACGAATGATGTAAGGATGTGATTTGGAAGATCATTAATGTAGATCAGGAAGAGAGTTGGGCCCAGGATAGACCCCTGAGAGATCCAGCATTAATACTGAGAGTTTCTGAAATTCTGCCCATCACCCACTACGCTTATGAACCTATCAGAGAGAAATGATTTAATAATTGAGAAGACATTTTCAGCTATACTGTAGCTGGAGATCTTGTGAAGTAAACCTTTATGCCATACTCTATCAAAGGCCTTTGATATGTCAAGAGCAATTGCCCTTGAAAGATAGCCTCTGTCGAGAGATTCGCTTATCCTATAAGATATAACTGTAAGCACATCTGCTGTAGATCTAGCAGAACGGAAACTATATTGCATGTCACTAAGAAGGTTATTTTTGCTGTGATGGTTGATTACTTCTCTATTTAATACAAATTTCAGCAACTTAACTTATAGATTTATTGGCCTCTACTTAGAGGGAGATGAGCGATTACCTTCTTAAATATAGGGCATACTGATGAGATTTTCCAGGGTGATGGGAAGCAATTCTCCTTAAGACAACGTTTAATCAGTTTTGTAAGGAGTGGCGCTAGTTCTGATTGAAGTCTTTTGAGTACTATAATTGGAATACCATCAGGGCTGGTTGCTTTACTGGTGCAAGTGAAGTTGCTGGCCAGCGGAGTGAGGTGCAGGCGAGGTTGCAGGAAAGCTGCAGGAGGAAGCTGGAGGCGCTGAAACGACCTGGAGGCACCAAGGACTGGAAGGTTGCGGGAATGAGCAAGAAGACGCTGGAGTGAGCTGGAAGTGCTGGAGACTGGGAGTGAAGTTCGCTGCTGGTGGGTCTCCGGAGGCAAGCAGTAGTGAATTGCATTAGTAGAAAAACTTATTAGTCCTGACAAGAGCTGGTTGTTTAGCCCTGTTTTGCTGCTGAGACGGCTGCTGTCACTGGAATCCTTCGGCGCTGGTGGATTCAGTTGACATGACTGGTAGCATCGATCGTTGCTTCAGGAGCCTCCTCCTACTCCGCATCTGAGATGCCTGACTGGGCAGAAACGAGTTGTATTCATTTGGCCAGTGGTATCACTCCCAGAACGAAATTTATGCAATCAAAAGTAGCTTGGGAGTTTGTTGATTCCATTTAAATTAATTTCGTCTAAAAAGTAAAAAGTCAATTGCCTGTTTTATTGGCGTTTTGTTGATATATTTGAATTCCGACATGTATAGCGAAATCAATGATGAAAAGAGAAAGGGAAGGTGAATGTATTCACTGAACTCGGATATAGTTCATATCTTAGCTCGCATTGGTCAATCGCATCCTTTGTTTAAGGTAAGGGAAAGGTGAAGAGAACAGCAGGGGCGAAGAAAGAAAGAAAAAAATGGAGGCAGTAATTTTGAAACCACGACAAGTCCCTCTCCCTGGATAATTGATCGTTATGAATTAATAATAGATGTACCTTTCTTCCTTGATGGGTGTGTCTAGTTGAGGGGATGTGCACTTCTGGAGTTGGATATACCTCTTGACGTGCTGGCTGTGACGGCGTGGTTGATGGGACAGGTGTGGCCTCTGGGTGGGTTGAGACGAGTTCTGTCCCTGGTGGTGTTTTTTCCAGAAAGGCTGGCTTTGCTCTGTCGATGGAAATGGTGTCTGTTCGATCTCCTCGGTCAATGGTGAGATGCTTCCCTGAGCGCTTCAAGACTTTAAAGGGACCCTGGTATGTTCGTGTCAGAGGTCTCTTTAGCGCATCATTTCTGATGAAAATGAACTCACAGTCCTGTAGCTGATGTGGGATGTGGATTATTGATGATTGTTGCCTAGGTAGTGTGTACATTAGTTGGACCATTTTATGGCATAGTTCCTGAGTAAAAGAACTCGCAGATGTGAGATCGGGAATAGTGTCCTCAAAATATTGGCCGGGTAGTGAGAGTGCCATGCTGAAGACTATTTCTGCTGTAGTACAACCTAGGTCTTCCTTAAGTGAGTTGCGGATTGACAAAAAGATTAGAGGAAACTCATCTACCCAGTTGCTGGTGGAGTGTTTCGTGTCCAGTGGAATCTTTCTACGAGGCCATTGGCGCAAGGATGATCAACCGCCATGTTGATATGTTTTACGGTGAGTAGCTGAGTGAATTCCTGGAAGAGTAGAGATTGGAACTGTGCACCTCGGTCGGTGGTGATGATGCCGAGCACACCAAATATGGCAATTCACTCTTGAAGGATAGTCTTTGCTACTGTTTTAGCCGAGGTATCTTTGATGGGCACTGCTACTGGCAATCTGGAGAAACGGTCGACCATGGTAAGGAGGTATTGATAATCCTGGTACATAGGGATAGGTCCGACTTATCAATATGGATGTGACTGCAGCATGTGTCTGGGTTGTTGAATATCCCTGGTGGGGATTGCATGTGTCTGTGTACCTTGCATTTCTGGCACACAAGGCATGTTGATACCCAATCACGAATGTCAGTATTCATGTTGGGCCACACAAAACGATCAGCAATTAGTTTGACTAGCACATTTGCTGGGATGTGACAATCTATGAAGGTGGTCAAAGATTTGCCTTCTGAGTGCTGGAGGTATGTATGGTCTGGGATGGTCCAGTTTAGTATCGCAGTATACAGTTCTGTTGCTGAAAGGGGCTGGAAACTCTTTCAGTTGCAGGGATGTGTTAGCCAACACTCCTGGGAGGGTTGAATCGGATACTTGGGCCTCTGCTATTAGGTCTTGGCTGAGTGGGCTGTCTTCTAAGGTGTTGATGTTGGATCTGGACAAAGCATCTGCAACAGGGTTGTTATTTCCTTTGACATATTGGATATCAGAGGTGAACTGTGAGATGTAGTCCAGATGTCTGATTTCACGGGCAGAATACTTGTCAGAGTTGTTTGACAGAGAGGTTGTCAGTGGTTTGTGGTCAGTCAAGACAGTGAAGTTCCGCCCTTCCAGTAGGTGTCAAAAGTGCCTGATGGCGAGATATATTGCCAGAAGCTCTTTCAAGAAGGTACTGTACCTAGACTGAGCTGGTGATAGCTTTGCAGAAAAGAATGCGATGGGTTGGCATTGGTCACCACATTCTTGTTCTACCACAGCTCCCACTCCAGTATTTGAAGCATCTGTTGTGAGGTATATCTGTGTCCGTGTGTCCTCATTCAGAAACGCTAACTTGGTTAGCTAAAGCAGTTTTTGTGGCTTGAAATGCTTTTTCCTGCTCGTCCTCCAGGGTGATAGCTTTGTTTTTTCTCTGGAGGAGATTCGTCAGGGAGGTGAGGAGGTCTGAGCATCCAGGGATGGATTGTCGGTAAAACTTTCCATCCCCAAGAAACGTTGCAGCTGCTTTACAGATGTAGGCGTTGGAAAATTCTGGATGGCTTCTATCTTAGCAGGAAGTGGGTTGATTCCATGGGCATCTGTGTGGTGTCCGAGAAAATCTATGTGTTAGGCCCCAAATTCACATTTGTCAGGGTTGATTTCAAGACCATAATGTTTCAGGCGGCAAAACACTTCCTCTAGGTGTCTCTCGTGGGCATCTGCATCTTTGCTGGCCACTAAGATGTCGTCTGTGTATGCAAAGACATATGGCAAACCATGTGGGACTTCATTGATCAATCTCTGTAATGCTTGGGCCGCATTATGCAGTCCAAAGGGCATTTTTAAAACTTCAAACAGTCCAATAGGGGTTGTGACTGCTGTCTTTGGAATGTCCTCCGGAGCGACTGGGATTTGGTAATATGTCTTCGTCAGGTCTATTTTTGAGAAGATACTGGCCCCCTGCAAGCCCGAGGCAAAATCGTGAATATGTGGGAGGGGATAACGGTCAGGAACAGTGGACGCGTTGAATTTCCGGTAGTCCACGCAGACTCTGAATTCCCCGTCGGATTTTAGTACCAGGTGGAGTGGTGAGGTATATGGACTGTCTGAGAGATGGATGATGTTGTCCGCCAACATCTCCTCGAATGCCTTCTTAGCATATGTCAGCTTGTGTAGAGGGAGCCGTTGCAGCCATGAGTATGCAGGTTATCCAACAGTCTTGATATGGTGTGTCTGATGTTTGCCAGCGTCGGTAGGCTTAATAGGCTGGGTAATGTCCTTGTACCAACTCAGAATTCCTGCATAGCGTGGGTCAAGCTGTGTTGCCATGCTAATCCTAGTTGAGTTCAAACGTGATGGAGCCCCCGTAATCTTGAGAGATTTTGTGTTGTTGGACAGGGTCCTCGTCTTCATGTGAACAGCCAAATTGTAATAGGCCAAGAAATCAGCGCCAAGCAAGGGTGTTCTATGGTGAACGACCATTTGAGGTCACAGCTGATATTGATATTAAGCATTAATTCCTTGTTCCCATAGGTTTCTATGACAGAGTCATTTGCTGGCTGAAGTTGAAATGGGGTGGGTTTCAAGGTGGATTTCCTGGTGGGTGGTATTATGCTGATGGCTATACCAGTGTCAACTAGGAATTTTAGGTCATTGTTTCGGTCCCACACATTAAAAAGACGATTATGTGATTGTGTACCAACAGGGGTCGTCGCCACTGCCTTCTGGTTCATTTGTTTCCCTGGGTCTTCTGGTGTTTGTAGGCTTGGTCACCGAAGTTTTGATAGTATCAGTATTCGTCTGGGTTATTATTTCGTCCCCAACTTGAGCTGTGGGTATGGCTGCGATTCCAGGTATGTGGTGCTGGGCTTCGATTCCGGTTATTTTGTGCTGTTTTATTTTGCCTCTGGAGTAGGGAGAATTTCAAGTCTTGGAACTCGGCTCTTAACTGAGCTATGGCCTCATCAAAGTGTTGAGTGGGGTTTTGAGGGAGAGTTTCGACTTGGTGGACCCTTTGGTGGCCCTGGGAGTAAATTTTGACAGAATCGGCCACAATATTCAGGGATGTGCTACTGGCATCAGAGCCAGAACTTGAGTAATGTTCGATGGTAACCCATCCATCCATAGGCCTCTGAAGATGGGTTCGGTCATGGTGTGGTTTCTGAGGTGACTTTTTATGAGACGCAGGAGCTGGGATGTGTTCTGTTGCCCAGACACATTAGAGAATAGATTAATAAGATCCTTATCCAAAGTCTCGTACGTCTGGTGTGTTGAGAAGGATATCTTCCACTTCTTCCACTACTGTCGCAGGAAGGGCTTGTGCCACTGAGGCAAATTGGGTGTCTTGGCATATGACATTTCTGGCTGCAAATATTGCCTCAAGTTGGATGAACCAACTCCTTGTGTTGATCGCATTGAACGTTAGAAGCTGTATGAAGGGAGCTGATGAGTTGATGGGTTCATCTGTATTTTCAGCCATCTTCAGCTACATAGAATAAGGGAAATACAGTTTCGATTTCAAGTTCAATATCCTTTTTTTGCTGCATCAATATACAATGTCCCTTATTCCATGTAGCTAAAATGATTTAAAAACTTTAAAACATTTAATTTAATTTTCTATGTTTATTACCTTTAGCAAATCAGGTGCAAATCTTTCATAATATTTACTAATATTTTTCCTCCGAGGAGATGCATAAACATTGAAAACTCATGGGTTAAGGAAATATATTTTACTATACTGTATTCTTTGTCTTGCATACAATAAAATTTCTATATTTGAAATTTAACTTTTTCAAATCACAAATTTTAAATTCCTAAATTATGATATATATACATATATATAAAATGCATGTTGCCTGTATGTGAGAGTGAGACCTTCCTATAGACTCGGAAACGGTTGGGCTAATTCTTATAGAACTTTACAGAAATGTACTTTATGTGTCTAGCAGTATTCTTAGATAAATTTTGCATTGGAATACTGCATATAAATATCAAAAATCGATAAATGAGAAAAATCCAATTAAAGAACAATCCGATTTTGACCACACTTAACACTCTGAATCAGCTTAACGTCCCAAGTGCATTTCAGAAGTTTTATCATCGCACAAGCAGAAAGATCCCGTGTATAAAATCAACAATAGGTCTTTGATGAAACAAGAGCATGTCTAAAACGAATGTTTCTGTTTAGAGTAAAATTGACTTTTGCATTTCAAACTTGAATTCAAAGCATTATATAAAAATAATTTCATAAAATAAACCAAAGTTTCTATATAGTGCAATGTAGGCTACAATGTATTGTGAACTAAGTTGCTGTAAGGAGATATATGAAGCTTCCTCTCGATGCATGGTGGTGAGTCCCCGACTACAGCAGGCAATTTTTCAATTTGATTGAAAAATTCCACCAATTTTGACGATAATAAAAGTTGTTGAAAGTTTTTTTTTTTTTTTTTTTTTTTTTACATAGGCATCACCACATTATCAAGGCCAACAGGCCACTCAAGGATAAGGGTTAAAGAGTGTACAGTAGAAATTGGACAATATAGCAATCATTAGTAATGAAAATTTGGTAAATTTGTATAACTTATATGGAACGGCTCATCAAGAACTTATTTACGTTAGACTTGAACACAACCATATTGTAGTCAGCCGGAAAGCAGGAAAACGGAAGACAATTCCACAGGCGTGCAGTTCTAAGAAAGAAGCTTTGTTCATGGAATCTACGTTTAGGTTTAGGCACAGATAAAGAG
This sequence comes from Euprymna scolopes, assembly GCF_053919585.1. Lineage (NCBI taxonomy): Eukaryota > Metazoa > Mollusca > Cephalopoda > Sepiida > Sepiolidae > Euprymna > Euprymna scolopes. The sequence continues at coordinate 82,864,180 of NC_136495.1, forward strand.
TGGGGGGAATTATTGATAGTGTTTACAGCTAGACGAGTGTTTCTTGTGAAAGTTTGGCGAGGGGGGACCATAGACTGAAGCTCAGTCGAACACTTTCCATGAAAATAACGATACATCAGAGACAAACTCGCAACATCTCTTCTGTGAGATAGAGGTTGCAGGGAAGAGAAAAGGACATCTCCTACGAGGCTACGAAGTCTATTTTGAACTCTATCAAGGCAGGACAAGTCCTTTCTAGCAGCTCCTGCCCAGATGTGGCAACAGTATTCCATCCTTGGACGTACCTGGCTCTTATATAGATAGAGAATAGCATCAGCAGTGAAATATCTACTGGATCAATAGAAAGATCCCACCATTTTTCCAGTGGCCTTGACAACAGATTTGATGTACGTGTTCCATTTAAGATCAGGAGTAAAGGTCAAGCCCAGAAGCTTGTCAAAACTTAAGGCCTCCTGAAGGCGAGAGCCATTCATTTCAATTGATGCCAGATGTGGATCAGAATGTTGATGATGTAAAGAGAGAAGCTTGGTTTTAGATGCATTAAAAGTAACCAGCCACTCCTTACCCCATTGTACTACGTGCTCAAGATCAGAGGAGAGAGAATTGGAGAGAACTTGGTCGTTTACGGTCTTAGATGTGCTACCATGGATAGTAGTGTCGTCAGCATAAATATCTACAAATGATGTAAGTATGTGATTTGGAAGATCATTAATGTAGATCAGGAAAAGAGTTGGGCCCAGGATAGACCCCTGAGGGACACCGGCATTAATACTGTGAGCTTCTGATTTTTGTCCCTCAACTACTACTCTTATGAACCTATCAGAAAGAAATGATTTAATAATTGAGAAGACATTTCCAGCTATACCATAGCTAGACATCTTGTGAAGTAAACCTTTATGCCATACCCTATCAAAGGCCTTAAATATGTCAAGAGCAATTGCCCTAGAAAGGTTGCCTCCGTCGAGAGATTTGCTAATCCTATGAGATATAACTGTAAGCACATCTGCTGTAGATCTAGCAGAACGGAAACCATATTGAGTGTCACTAAGAAGGTTAATTTTGTTGAGATGTTTGATTACTTCTGTATTTAACACAGATTCCAGCAACTTACTCATGACGCACAGGAGACTTATTGGCCTGTACTGAGAGGGGGATGAGCGATCACCTGAATTCTTAAATACAGGGCATACTGATGAAATTTTCCAGGGAGATGGGAAGCTATTCTCCTTAAGACAACGTTTAAACAGTTTTGTAAGTATGAGCGCTAGTTCAGGTTGAAGTTTTTTGAGTACTATAATTGGAATACCGTCAGGGCCAGTTGCCTTACTGGAATCAAGGCCTTTGATTAGCTTGGCAACATCACGTACAGATATACGTATATCACATAGCGTGTTTTCTGATACAGGAGGAAATATTGGGGGTTGGCGTAAGTGTAGAACATTTGTTGATTCTAATTTAATCTTGGGAAATGTCAAATATTCCGGCTAGTGTATGCATATGTATGTATATATGTATGAGTATATCAGACTGGGAAAATACCAGTTTGGAATCTTTCCTCGATGGGGCAGATGGTGTACTTAAGCCATAGTGAAGATAACTAGAAAAGTAAACTTCAACATAAAACCTGCAGCTGAAATAACTACTTACTTCTGATTGCCACTGGGTCATAGTTTTTAAAGCCTATAGAGTAGTGTAATGGCGGTATAAGCCTACATCACTTAAATCCATTGATATACAGCTACCTTAAACTAGCTGTTGAAGTCGTCCTTCAGAGTCCTACAACTTTGGAAGAGTGGCATGATGCGCAGATTTAACAGGTTGAAGATGCATAGTCACAAATCCACACATGAGTGGCAGGAGTCTTATCTTATCTTCATTGGCACGGATAGATTTCGATGGAGACTTCTGTGGTCACGCAGCCCTGTTCATGGAGAGCAGTACTCACCTATCTTTTGTAGGAAGGTGCAGGAAAGGTGCATTACACATTGTCAACTCAGGCTGGTCAGCACCTGCAACTGATGGCTGTTCACTTAACAAAAATATGAGAAATCATAGCAAAATGTATGCTAAAATGCACTACAAATTAAACATCGCTTGTTCGAATATCAGAACACTATTAGATACTGACAAGTCAAGGTGTCCAGAACGTAGAACAGCTCTAGTGACTAGAGAACTCGTTAAACTAAATATTGATATAGCTGCTTTATCAGAGACTCGCCTCTCTGAGGAAGACCATTTGATTGAGGTGTGGATACTCTGTGTTCTGTGTTGAAAAGCCAAAGTATCATGATGGTGAGTTTCATGATAAAATCAGCTCTGGTAGACAAGAGTGAAAGACTTTGCTGTTACTGATAAAATCATAAAACTTTGAATTCCACTTTCATACCGTTGATTCCTCTCGATTTTGTCTGTTTATGCTCCGACCATGCAAGTGAGTGAAAAAGTCATCCTGGTTTCTACAGGGCACTCAATAAGGCAACGTCATCGGTACCTAACAATTAAAAGTTTATAATTCTTGGTGATTTCAATGCTCGTGTTGGTAAGGACTGGGGGACATGGAGTGCTTTTGGGTGTCATGTGATTGGCAGAATTAACAGTGGTAGTTTGCAGCTACTGGAGTTATGTTCTAAGCCTATGGAATTGTCTTCCGTTTTCCTGCTTTCCAGTTGATTACAATATGGTTGTCTTCAAGTCTAACATAAACAAATTATTGATGAGCCGTTCCATATAAGTTAACAAATTTACCAAATGTCCATTACTAACGATTACTATATTGCCCAATTTCTACTGTACACTCTTTAACCCTTATCCTCGAGTGGCCTCAAGGCCTTGATAAGTGGTAATGCCTATGTAAAAAAAAAAAAGCAATCACTGGTACCCTTCAAGACTTTTTTCCATCAGGAGAATAAGCACAAAACAGCTTGAACTCATCTCAGATCCCAGCAAGGCAATCAAATTGATTTCATTATTACTCATAAATGCGATCTTGCAGATACTTTTAATGTTCAAGTTATGTACAGTGCTGCATGTGATTCCGATCACAGATTAGTTTGAGGAAAGTTAAAGTTGCACATATGCAAAAAGATACGTATGACAGGAGTTCGGGTTTCTGAACACATTGATGTTGACAAACTAAAGAATCTGCAGTTATTGATTCGTGTGAAGAAGAGATTGGATAGTGTCGTTTTTGATGGATCGTGGGCAGTATATTCGAGTAATTCAGATGTGTTAGACTTCAAAAAAGAAAGAATAAGGATTGGTTTGATAAAAATGATCAGGAAATCAATAAGCTACTTCAACAGAAATACAGTCTTTATGTGAAGGTCCTTCACCAAGGCGTGCAAGGTAATGCATCTGTTATTAAGGACTACAAGGAACTCTGCAAAGAAAACTGAAGCAGATGAAAAACACATGATGGTCTTACATATAATCAGAAATACAGCCTGCCTGTGACAAAAAAGACTGAAAGACAATGTTTGGACTTCTTCATCAGGTGTTTGACCCCTCTTCGCCCTCAATAGTTCGTTTGAAATCAAAATATAATATCTCACTCATCAAGGACCCTTCCAAAATTTTGGAACGCTAGCAGGAACATTTCCATGACTCTTTCTATAATACATCTAATGTTGATAAAACTGTGATTGAAGGTTTATCTTAATGAGAGATAAAGCAATCAATTGATAATGCTCCAACAATGTGGATAAGGCTGTGACCTAAATCAAAACTAGAAAAGCATCAGTACACATACTGGCGGAGCTCATGAAAACCATTCAACAAGACTAGCAAATCTCTATAAGAGTAATAATCACCAAAGAATTACTCTTCTTGGTAACGTTTTTGCATGCATTTTACTTAACCAACTTCAAGAGAAAATATGCCCAATGGTGGTATTGGAAAGTCAATACAGCTTTAGTTCAAGAAGAGGCTGTGTGATAATAGATGTACTGAGACTAAAGCCGCCTTTAGGACTGCCAGCAACCACTGTAAAAAAAATAATAAAGAATGCTCAGTCCATTAAGTCCAAAGTAGCTGAGCAGCGGCTTGATTCCCACCAGTTTTGGAAAATAACAACCAGGGTCCTGAATAGAAGCATGTGCTCAATCCCAATTATCAATGGACCTGAGGTAATCTCGTCAGTATCGGACAAAGCCAAACTTTTTGCCAAGAACTTTGCAGCTAATTTTACCCTATGCAATTTCCTTCTGTATCTGAAAACATGCTATGCGACATACAAATATTTGTGCGTGATGTTGCCAAGCTAATCAAAACCTCGATTCCAATAAAGTCCTGACAGCATTCCGATTTTAGCTAGGTCTGGTTGAAGCTTAAAAAGCTTTAAAAAGCTTCAACCAGACCTAGCTTCCATACTTAAAAAGCTGTTTGTTTCTTAAGGAGAATTGCTTCCCAACACCTTGGTAAACCTCATCAGTTTGTCCCATATTTAAAAATTCCGGTGATCAGTTATCTCCTTCTCAATACAGATCAATCAGTCTCCTGTGCATTATAATTAAATTGCTGGAATCTATGTTAAATAGAAAAGTATTCAACCACCTCAGCAAAAATAACCTCCTCAGTGACAAACAATATGGATTCCATTCTGCTAGATCTACAGCAGATGTGCTAACAGTTATATTTCATATGATTAGCGAATCTCTCAATGGAGGGTTCCTTTCTAGCGCAATTGCTCCTGACATATCAAAGGCCTTTTGGTCTACTCCACAAAATCTTCAGCTACGGTATTTCTGGAAATGTCTTTTCACTTATTAAATCATTTTTCTCTGATAGGTTCATAAGAGTAGTGGTTGATGGGCAGAAATCAGAAGCTCATAGTATTAATGCTGGAGTTCCTGGACCCAACTCTCTTCCTTACCCACATCAATGATTTCTCAAATCACATCTTAAGATCATTTGTAGATATTTATGTTGACAACACTGCCATCTATGGCAACACTCCAAAGGTTGTAAATGACCAAATTCTCTCTGATTCTCTCTCCTCTGATCTTAAGCACATGGTGCAATGGGGAAAGAGGTGGCTCATTAATTTCAATGCATCTAAAACCAAGCTTCTGTTTTTACATCAACACCCTGATCCCCCGTCTGGCATCAACTGAAATGAATGGCTCTCGTCTTGGAGAGGCTTCATGTTTTGACACACTTCCTTTCTCTGACTTTTACTCTTGATCTTAGATGGAGCACGTATATCAAATCTGTTGCCAAGGCTGCCGGAAAAATGATGGGATCCTTCTAGTGCTCCAATAGATCTCATTACTGATGCAATTCTCTACCTGTATCAAAGCCAAGTACGTCCAAGGATGGAGTATTGTTGGCACATCTGGGCAAGAACTGCTAGAAGACTTATCCTGCCTTGACAGAGTTCAAAATAGACTTCATAGTCCAGCGGGGGATGCCTTTTTCTCTTCCCTGCAACTTTTTTTCCACAGAAGAAATGTTGCGAGCATGTCTCTGCTTTATTGTTATTTTCATGGCGAGTGTTCGTCTGAGCTCCAATGGTCTGTAATGGGGGGGGGTAATTATTTATAGTGGTTTCAGCTAGACGGACAAGGATGTCCGTCTAGCTGAAACCACTATAAATAATTACCCCCACCCCACCACGCTTTATCTGTGCCTAAACCTAAACGTAGATTCCGTGAACAAAGTTTCTTTCTTAGAACTGCACGCCTGTGGAGCTCTGTTCCATTTTCCTGCTTTTCAACTGATTACAATATGGTCATTTTCAAGTCCAATGTAAATAAATTCTTGATGAGTCGTCCCCTTAAGTAATCCAATTTACCAAATTTCCACTACAAACGATTACGACACTATTTTTCCATTGACTACCATACACTCATTAACCCTTATCCACGAGTGGCGTCCGGCCTTGATAAGTGATGACTCCTTTTTTTAAAAAAAAAGAGAATTACAAACAAAATACATGCGAATCTTGTGTTTATTTTACGTTAATTTTGACGAAGGTTGAAACTTTTCCCATTTAAAATTTTTTTTGTTTTTCATTTTTACATGTTATTGCATTTTATTCAGTCAAAATAAAAATAAATTAGTTTATTACAATTGTTTATTCTGTCATGAGACTTTTTTTAATTGAAATTTGGGGCAATGTTAGTTGTGAGAGGAAAACTCAGCTCTCCCAACACTCCAGAAAGACAAAAATAAAACTGCCTTAGTCTATAAGGATTTCTCCTTTGCTGAGTGAAGACAAATTAGATGCTACACTTTGTTCCCTATTTGCAGGTTTATGTTGAGCCCATACAGAAGGGACGTCATTCTCTGAATTTAGTTTTTCTATGAAAAAAGAATCTGTCACATTAAATGATATTTTTTATTTTTTATTTTTAACTGTCTTTGTGTCATAATTACATGATATTATTTTTCCATATAAATAAAACGGTAGATGTATGTCTGTCGGTGTTTAACCGATAAACTCTTAAGCTACTAATCAAATCAGAGTGGAGTTAACAGAAAATAGTAGTCTTACACCAAGAATGGTTTATGGTTTATAATTTTTAGATGGATTAATAACACGTACAAAAATATGTCGGCAAGTTGAAATGCAAAATGTTCATTTAAACTTGTCGACATAGTTTATTAGTTTGACGTATGCGCAAATTCAATCATAGCTTGAAGTGGTTTCATTAAAAATCTTTATTATCTGTCTGTCGGATAAGCTCAAACGGTAAGGAACGCGACTAGAGCGCTAAATGTTTTGATTTCGATTCTAGATGATGGCACCCAAATCATTGTTTTAAAACCTTTTGAAATCAGTACTATATAGAATTGTTAATAGTGAATTGGCTCTGTAATAATAAATATAAAATCTGCATGAATTAATGCATATATTAAGGCGTATTTTACAACCGGTAAGCCTCCGCCTCTGCTAGTCAACAATAAAAGTCTTAGCATTGTATAGTTTATGTGCAGATTCGTCACTGGAAATGATAATGTTGGTTTTAGTTTGATCTAAGGGAAATAACTCAGTAGATATTTCCTTGTTATGTCAAATGATGTTCAAATGATGTTCAAATGTAAAATTTTGTTCTTTTAATTAAAATACGCAGTTGGTCTATTGCTTTTATGAATTTTCATTATATATGATGTTCTTTTTAAGCTTTTTATTTTATAAAGAGTTAATAATAACAAAACAAACCGTCACGGTAAATAATATTCTAACTTATTATAAAACGTTTTTTCCGCATCATAAATTTCTTAAAGAGATTCGAGATTTTACCTGATATCCTTACTTTTGTAATGTTCTTGTTGTGAGGTAACCTTTAAGTAAACCGTGACAGCTTGACCTTTTGGGCTAGTATCAAAGTGTAGTATTTGTTCTGTTCCCAGCCAGAAGAGGAAAACTCCTTGTTTATTCTATAATTTTTATTTGTGGATCAACGTGTAACACTTGTTCACACTTGTTGATCTCTTTTGAGAAAGACCACCTGAGAGAGAGAGAGAGAGAGAGAGAGAGAGAGAGAGAGAGAGAGAGAGAGAGAGAGAGAGAGAGAAAAGAAAAAAGACCCACCGTCTAACCATCTCCTTGTGGAGATTCAAATAAATTCCATGATGAATCTCTATAAAAAAAAATATCTATCATATTTTATTTCATTTTTTTTTTATAATGTAGTTTTGAACCCAGGGGACGTAACTCCATTTACTTTTTTTATGATTTTATTTCCTAATGTACATAACTGATTACAAAAATAAAATAATTTTGGAATAATAGTTCGACACTTTGAATGATATAGCTTTTGTGAGAATTTTATTTGTTCATAATTTTATTTTAAATGCTGTCTAATGAACATATTAGTGGATTCTAATCATGCCGTATTTTATTCCGTTTTAATTTTTTCGTTTTTTTTGTTCATGCAAACTATGAAAATGGATTATTTGATATCCAAGCACGGCAACTATTATCAAGTATTCCTTCTATAAACCAATTAAATACTAGTTGCTATTTCACTGAAAGATGAAGTAGAGGTAGGTGTTAATGTCTGTTTCAATGGCTCAAAAACCAAATTTGCGTTGGTGTTAGTATGTAAATGGATATTTAATTTCGGTTCAGCCGCTTTCATATTACGCGTCATTTCCCTGTGTATTTATGATGAACATGTAATACTAGTTTGCAATTGGCCCGTTTGCCTGTAGTGTGCAACTACTCCATTTCAAGAGTTTTCCACTAGTGCAGAACTGGATTTTCTACATTAAAAAAAATGACAAAATAAGATAGGGTAGTTTGAAAGTGTTTATAATTATGTCATTATTATTGAATTCATCTAATAAGACCTATTAAAGAGAACGTTTATATATATATATATATATATATATATATATATATATATATATATATATATATATATATATATATATTAGTGTTGGGACGATTCATAAGAATCGGAATAGGGCATCGGAAAAATCAGAGCTTTTTGGGGTATCAGAATCGGAAAAATTAGAGCCTATTTCCCGATGCTAAAACAGATTCCTTTCTTATTTGATTTTAGTTTAAGAAACATCGTTCACTGCTGGTAGTAATAATAAAATAATACATATTTATGGATTTTAAACTTCCATTAAGACTAAAATCTCTAGATCAACCCCTCACAAATGTGTTTTCACGCCTGAGAAAGTATAGACACATTTAAGATGTATTTTTACAGTAATCCGGACAAAATAACACTTATTTAGAGATTTACAAAGAATCGGAGTCGGTAATTGTATTGGAATCGGGAAATATATTGGAATCGTTCCATCACTAATATATATATATATATATATATATATATATATATATATATATATAGGTATTTATCTGTAGGCATTTAATAATTATTAATTTATCTGTAGGTATTTAATAATTATTATAGTAAATAATTATATATATATATATATATATATATATATATATATATATATATATATATATATACGTATGTGGGTGTATGGGTGTATATGTGCATGTGTATATTTGTGTGTGTATGTATATATAAGTATGTATATTTGTGTGTGTGTGTATATATATGGATGTATATTTGTATATGTATATATATATGTATATTTGTGTGTGTATGTATATAAATGTATGTATATTTGTGTATGTATATATGTGTGTATGCATATATGTGTATATTTATGTATATGTATATATCTATATATGTGTGTATGTATACAAATGTATAAATATATGTATATGTATATGTACATATATATATATGTGTACATATATATATATGTATATATGTATGTGTGTGTGTGTGTGTGAGGTGTACTCACTTTTGTGATACACTGTATATAAATATATGCATACGTAAATAAATACATGTGCATAAATTTCTTCAAATATTTAAGTATATCTTTTCATGAGACAACACTGAAAAAATGATTTTTTGACACAATGAAAAGTAGTCTGTCTGCAGCATATATAATAGGGTTTTTTTTTGCCCTCAAAATAACTCAAAATATAGCCATTAAAAGCTAAATCTCTGGCAACAAAAGTGAATACACTCCTTACAAAAAGTTGTCAATATTAAAATACAACATGTCAACTCTTAATATTTTGTGTGACCACCATCAATATCTAAAAGATGAAGAGACATACTTAAATATTTGAAGAAATGTTAGGGGTGCACTCACCTTTGTGATACACTGTGTGTATATATATATATATATATAATATAGTATATGTGTGTGTGTATTTTAATTGTGTGCATGAAAGAGAAATATTCGACATATTTGATACACAGGCAATTATATTTTAAATATGCTATGTGCATGCATGTGGTAAAGCATTTATAAAGTAATCTTTACAAATGATTTTCCTTAAATGTTTCTTTCATATCACTGATCAATAACACAAATTGTTATCTTCGTCTTTCAGCTGATATAGAACGAATCTGATGCACTGAATCAAAAATCACATTGAATTTGTTCAATCAGGTCAAGTTTTTGAGCTATGGCCACATGTTGTTTTTGTTCTCATGTACGCATGTGTGGAACATTTGAAAAGTTAGTGAGGATAAAATGTCATGTGAAATAATTTTTTTGATTGGAAATGATTATTTTAATGACAAAAAGTATTCAGCTACGATAGTTCTGGGTGATAATGCCTGAAAAGAATCAGTCATAAAATCTTCAATATATTGGTGCTCAGTATACACAAAGAAGGATTGGTCTGTTAAAAGAGAAATTAGTGTCTTGCAAAGAAAGGGACGCCATTAATGACGCTCTGATGGACAGAGACACGGCTCCATATCAAGTTCAGTTTAATCAAGCAGTTTACTGGATAAGGATGTTGATTTACTTGTGCTAGGCTTTTCCAGAATTGACCATGAAGAAAGTAAAAGCTGACATCTTTGACAGTCATCATATTCAGCGGCTCATCAGAGATCCAGCGTTCGAAAACTCAATGAATGAAGTCGAACTAAAAGTGTGAAAGGCATTTGCTCTGGTTCTGGTAGTGAAGTACTTTCTTGGCAACAATAAGGCCAGTAACGATGGGAGGGAGGAGATTTTATCAGGACATGAAAGAAATAGAGACCAGGTATTAGGGTCGATGGGACTCAGTCATAATGGTTAACTACTGAAGAGAGATCTCCCTGTCGCTGAGCATTCCAGGAATTTGAAGAAACAGAAGTTTGAACAATGGTGAAGCAACATGTAATTTACGTGTAATTACTTTTATCAATGTCCACCATTCAGTTTACAATAATCGATGTTTCTATCAGGTAATCAATATATGTTATTGGTAAAACATTTTTTCTCTTAAAAATATATTTAGGATGATATATGTTGACAAAACTCAGCCACAAAAATGTAATTGATTTTGTCACAAAATTTGATTTTCTTTTCAAATCAACTTCACACAAAAACCTGACCTGATGGAGAAAAACGGACGATTTCCTAATTCAGCAATAGAAAATACCATAAATCAGTTATAAAAATCTTAACAATCTTCAAAAAATAAAAATATGTCGCCCAATGTATTCAACGATGATAGAATCAACGTTTGATGCAGCAATTTTTTAAATTACCTGGCATGTCATCTCAAATTTTTTTGTTGATAATAATAATTTAAAACACTTTAATCACAGCAAAAAATCAGATGCTTACATTTTTAAGGCACTGTAAGAGAAAGCTAATGCAGTTGGATCAACAAGATCAACAAGTTTAATTTGCATGGAAGACAATCACATCCACTCTGCCATGACAGAGTAGGGTATTATACAAAATAAATTTTAAATCTGAAGGCAATTTTGTGTGACGTTAAACAGCCTTCGAAAGTACCCCGTGTACTTTCATGATACAAGTAGATTGCTTCAATAATCAGAACAAGAGATGTGTATTCTCGTTTATGTGTTATCACGCTGCATATTTATCAAAAGAAAAATCCCTTGATCCACAAATATGAAATCCAAAATGGATGTATACGATGGCAATCTGCACATAAATCAGATATCTCTTTGTAGCAAAAAGTGCGTCTTTTCCTATTTAAAAATCATTTATCCTACCCCCAAGAATATGACGTCATGAATAAAATTATATCGTCATCACTAGAGCTAGGACAACAGCATATTCTTTTCATTGTTTTGACTCTCGCGTGTGTATCCGTTGATATCTTATATGCTTTTATATAGAATGATGTGGTTCTCGGTTGTGTCTAACTATGTCTAACTATGTCGGATATATATTCGAGAGTCCAAAAAATGAAAAGAATATTCTGTTATTATAGCTCTAGTCATCACCAAGTGAGATTGGTGTTAATCTATTTAAACTGGCAATTATTGTTACGATAAAAATGAGAACATATATCTTAAATGTTTTATATACTTAGAATTGATTAAGTAAATACGTTAAACTCTTTGTATTATTTTGTAAAGACATTTTCTCAACAAATATAAGAAAACCAAATGGACGATACTTAAGAAATCGTGAAAAGAAGAAGAAGAAGAAGAAGAAGAAGAAGAAGAAGAAGAAGATCGGGATTTACTTATGAAACTCGTTTCAAATAATTTCCTTTAAATAAAAGGTTAGGGAAGAGTTGTCGCCCTTGAATCGTTACTAAGGAAAATAGAAAGGAAGAAGAAAAAAAAAACGATAAAGATATATATTTTTTTATTTTGATGAGTATTTCAGAAAACATATTTATGCTTTCCCAAATTCATTATTTGCTATCGTTTGTATTCGCAATATTTTACTCACAAAGGTTGATGTTTATATTTATATTACGTTTCGGCTGATATGCTCTCCGGTCTTCTTCATGTGTACGACGGTTAATGTGACGTTTTTTTTTTCGTATTTAAATATGATTATTCTTTATTATTTGTTTACGTTGTTTATACGTGCATATTTTGATTCAATAAACTGTTTAACGTGTCTTTTATTAACTTACAGAACACGTGCGTAATGTGAACGAAGCAATGGATTTCATACAAAGGGTGATGTTTTTAGAGGTGGCAAACTTTAAATCAAAGTAAATCACACACGAATATGTTTATTATGCAAATATGTGGCTTATTATAAAGATTAATTTTTGGCATTTGTAATTCAAATACAATTTCATGCAGAAGATCTCCGCGGCTCGCACATATATGGCGTAATCTAAATTTTCACAAATTGTACGCATTAAATCAGGTAGTCTTACGGCAATAATGTGCCGAATATTGTATTTCAAGTGGTCTATTGTGCCTGGTCTATTAGCGTATATATTGCACTTTATATATCCATAAAGAAATAATGTAATGGGTTGAATAGCACGAAGTACCCAGTTAACAGATTCATTTCGCGAAATTATTCCTTCATCAAATATAAATTATCTGTTCATAAAATGTAAATTATTTGTTTATGAAATACAAATAAAATAAATTTGCACAATTTGAAAACATTGCTCATGACGAATTGCCAAACCAAGCTGAACTTAAGATAGCCGATAGCTGCCAAATCTCCAATTCAAGAAATAGAGCCGTCAATTTAAAATTCGCCGTCTCTATAAAACACCCTAAAAATCTTCTTTTCATTCTACACGCAGTGTTTATAAATCACTAGTTTATCGGATTTACGTAAGTAATATGAGCATAAACAAATACTAAACAACAATCTATTTATTTAGATATCCATGGTAACCACGACAAAAAACAGTTATTATTACAAAAATGTAAAAATCCATTTCAATCATTCCAGTATCTATGTTCTACTTTTTTTTATCGGCCGCTTTTCCCGTAAATTTCTTTCTAAAATGTCATCTAAAAGCTGCCACTATTGTGCATGCAATAATATTTATGTGCGTGATACACATCACCGGATACAAATTTAGAATGTACCGAGAGAAATCCAGAAGACACAACGACCGAAATATATTAGAAACTACAATAATGTTCATGAGATTTTACTGGCTGGAAAACAAAGAACAAATTAAAAGTTATGCTAGCTTCTCATTGCAGGCAAACTAGCTTTTTAGTTGAATGATTTGAATTGCGTTTGAATAGAGCTAGTAAATATTGAGCTTCATTTTAATAATTTCTTTCTGTAGCAAATCGTTCAACTCACAATTTGTCGGTAGAGATCGGTTAGAAATTAATTAAGATTGAAGCATGACAGCGATAATTATGCATCCGATGGAATCTTTACGATATTTGTAAAAGATTCAGATAAATAAATATACATTCCTTCTTTTAAAACAAAGAATCTTGTTGAAAAGAAATGTAAAACATTTTTGAATAGAAAAAAGTGATCTAGAATAAACCCACATTTTAAAGCATTCATCCGCTAGTGATTATTGAAATCAAATTTAACTAAGCAAACTTTGACCAATATTTGAATCCGAAACAACGATGTAAGACATCTTGACGATTAAGCGAATCAAATCAACGAATGCATAATTTTACAGTCATATTCAATTCGACTTCATTGCTAATTCTCTAATAATTCATTGTCGAAAGACGATCTTATTAAACCAATTTTAGCTGTTTCTAGTAGTTCAATAGACCGGAAGTTACGTCAGAAAATTCAAATTTCATTTTACACTTATCTTCTTTGTTTATACTTTACAGTGCATTGTTCTCTTTTTTAAATTCCGTTTTCCATTTATTATTATTATTATTATTATTATTATTATTATTATTATTATTATTATTATTATTATTATTATTATTATTATTTCTCGCTTTATTTTCTCTTTGATTTGATATCGAATATTTTCTTTATTGAACAGAATTCATAGTCTTGCTTTTGATGAATCGTCCTTTGAAAGTTATTAAAAGTCTTTATCCCATCCACTGGTATCATCAGGAGGTTCTTCCTCTTCAATGTCCGGATAAGTATCGAAATTTGAAGTGTCATATGGAGAGCTGACCTGTAAATATAAATACATATACAAATATTAATATATATATATATATATATATATATATATATATATATATATATATATATATATATATATATATATATATATAATGTTAAAACACATACGATTATAAATATAGTAATATAAAAGGAAAAGAAAGAATAAAGAGAGTTTATACATTCTACAGTATATATATATGCATATATATATAATGTGTGTATGCATTATTAATGTAATTAATAGAATTATGTCTAGAGAATATTCTTTTCATTATTTTGACTCTCGAGTATATATCAGTTAATATCTTATGTTTTTAGATAGATTGATGTGGTTCTCGATTGATTAACTGTGTTTAACTATGTCGGATATATACTCGAGAGTCCAAATAATGATGAGAATATTCTCTTGTCATAGTAATGTCTAGTAATGAATATGAATGCACCCGGATTCCTCTCCACACTAATATGATTGTTGGTTGATGTAAGTCATAAATACGTATGGATATCGTAGCCTAGATATACGTCAAAAGATACGCCCAATGTCTAAAGCTTAAGTATATTACTAACTACGATGACAAACAACAGTTTATTAAGGCGACTTTCTGGATTGGATTGCTGGATTACTGTTGTGAAGACCACGCAGCTACTTTAAATAAATATATCCCTTTATGTGACATATCACACACACACACACACACACACACACACACACACACACACACACACACACACACACACACACACACACACACACACACACACACACACATATTTTCATTTTGTCTTTACATAAGCAGTAATGTGTTGCTACACAGCCATGAGCATGTTTCGGTCTTCTAGTGTTTAGTAACTAGAGACCTCTTCAGGCAACAAATGCTTATTTACGAAAGCGGAATTCAAAATGAAAACCGAAAATCAAATTTCAGCAAAAGAAGGCCGTTTTTTTCTCTTTTAAAGGGTCATGGGGGTGACGGTTCAGCTGTGCGGAGAACAGGGTTGATTGGGTGCGAATTTGTTAGTTTATTTATTTTTCTATTTGTTTATTCACTTATTTACCGTGTCTTTATGTTTGTGTTAGGGAATAGGGTTTGTAAAGTCAGAGCTAGATTCCTATTTATTATTTGTTTTAATTTAATATTCCTCTTTGTCTCTGCTAAAAGATTAGGATTTATTCGGATCTGTTGACCAATTGACCATTCCTTGGGCTTCTAGTGAACGGTGGAGGGGATGAGGGGGGTGAGAGGCGTAAGAAAGAAAGGAAAGAAGAAAGTAGGGGGAGATGGAATGGGGAAGAAGGAAAGAGGGCGAAGGAGAAGGAAGAGAGAAGAAAAGGGAGAAGGGGAGAGAGGGGTGGCATCATTTGTTTGATAATGATAGTTTTGTTTTAACTTATTTAAATAAAATCGGTTTTTTATTCTTTATTTTTTCATTTTTATTTTATTTGACCACATTTGTTCCTATTTACTTTGTTTATTTAATGTTGTTTATTAATTGGTGTATTTGCAAATTTGTTATTAAAACTTTTATATAATGATGGTAAGTGCAAAACTCAGAATATATGGCATTATTAAACTTATGATGGTTAAATGCAGTTATTTTTATTTATTTATTTAATTCTTTATTCTTCTTTTTTATTTTCTATTTTTTAAATTTTATTTATTTTTTATTTATTTATTGGCAGCGATAATGATTATTCAGCTAGAAAGGTGTTTAGGAATTCCTCCAAGTTATTTGCTAGTAATTAGTACTGATATAACTTTACTGGGGGTTATATTAATTATCTGTAAATATTAGTGCGTATTGATCTTATGTACGTAGAAGACTATGTATACATACGTATCTATATGCTGATATGTTATATAACCAGTACGAGTAGATGTATACAGGTATTATCTGGAGTTATTTTTCAACGTCTATATCATATGGTGTCGTACATCATTTATCGTTTAGATTACAGACACTTAATGATTGTGGCGTTTGAAAAATGTGTCAAGATTGCGGTTAGCAATTTTAAAGAGTTTTATTAGAGTGTTTCACTTTAGTGGAAGTATACCACTATTGGCTTTAGGGAGACTAAAGTTAATGTTTGCAGTGTATGCTTTCAGTTACTAGATAATTGTGTTCTTTATTTTTTACTTTTGTTTTTTTACTTATTTTTATTTATTTATTAATTTATTCATTTATTTATTTATTGTATATATGTTCAGGTTGTACCAGGTGTTATTCCATTTTTGTTAGTATCAAAGTTAACAGACAGGCAACAAGCAGAGCAGCAGGTATACCATTAAGCTGAATATTAGTTTGATATTTCTGTTGCAGATGAATATTTTTAACGAGATTTTAAGGGGGAAATGATTATCAGGGGTTCAGCAGACATGCATATGCCGAATATAAACTGTGGTTAATGGGTGGATTCGGTGGGGCTATTAAGTATTTATAATATTGCGGAAAATTTGCTTGCAAGTGTGTCTGAGTGTGTGTGTGTGTGTGTGTGTGTGTGTGTGTGTGTGTGTGTGTGTGTTAACCACTCTTGTATTAACCTTGTTATATTTCCTTGGTTACCCTACTTTTGAAAAATAGCAACCTCAAATTATATATATATATTTATATATATATATTTATATATATATATATATTTATATATATATATATTTATATATATATATCTATCTATCTATCTATCTATCTATCTATCTATCTATCTATCTATATATATATATATATATATATATATATATATATATATATATATATATATATATATATATCAGAAAATCAACATTTAATCGAATCGTTTTATTAACTTACCGTCGGCGTAATTGGTGCTTTCATGGTTCCTCTCAAGAGTCCATCCCAATTAAAACCTTCGAACCACTTGTGTTTTTGAATTTCCCGAATTCCACCTCGCCCATAACCCAAACGTTCCGTCGGGTTGTCCCTACAAAAAGAAATGACGTCATCAAAGGTTGTTTGTTTCACTTTGTCTTCTCTTATATCAAAACTTATTGCACGCTTTAGACAAAAATTTGAAGACTTTGCAAGTTCCAAAAAGCTCAATATATATTAAAAACCTTCCAGTAAGCGATTAATTATAATTAATTATGCTAACTAATTAAGTAGTAATAAGAAGTAATTTTCGTTTTCTATAATAAACGATTCCTATTATTTAATTATTGCAAACGAGTAATGATTATTTCAAATCGAATGATGAGAACAGCATCGTCTACTATTTCTTCTGGTGGCGATGAGATAAATATGAAATCAGACTAACCAGCTTTAAATGTCACCGCATCAATTGTGACAATTTACTCACTAGCTATTAAGGTGAACCTGCAGCCTAAACAGATATGTATAAAATATCAACTTATCTATATAATATTCTGCTAGCCCCTTCCTTAGTACGTTTTGAAAAAGGCTAAATTCTTGAAGATAAAACTGTTTCAAAGAAAGGACGAAGTCGCGAAATTTGGCTTTAAAAATAATCTGACAACTTTAGACAAGAATATGAGAGTGACCTTCCTTTAATGTAACTTCGTTTTCGAATATCATTATAATAGTATTTGATTACTGTTGTAATGGCGTGAGAAATGAACTCGTAGTAATTTCAACGTTTTTATGCCAAAGAAATATGTCAGCGAAACCTTATGCCAAAAAGGAATATTCGAAAGAAATAAGGCAAAAAATAACAACATCATCTGCCAAGAGGTGCTGAACTATATGGGTAAATTAAGGATTGCCTCTTAAAATATAATTTCATTATTTGTGTTGAACTATATAGCACACTATTACTTTCTGAGTATTTATTAATACTTATTAATTTATCTCATGTGGGTCAGTTCTAGATTTAAAATACAATGACCACTATTTCCATAGAAATATTACTGAACTCTAAAATTTGTTGTTTGTTATCCGTATCCAAAATACTAATTTTCTACGTTATCCAGAAAAATATCAGCTTTATAAAAACATATTTGTTGATAAAACATATTTCTTCTTCAGTGGAATTTCCACGCATTCTGTTAGTACGTATTATCATAGTAAAGCTTCATACAAAGACTAGATGATGATGGTGATCAAGTTGTGACTCGTTGGGTCACAGTCATTATTATTATTTATTCTAATTTGATTTCATTCAACAAACTAAAAAGTGTAACAATCTGTTATGATATCATCCTTGCATCAGTAGACATAATAAGTACATTCCTGTCGATATTATTATTATTATTATTATGATTATTATTATTATTATTATTATTATTATTATTATTATTATGATTATTATTATTATTATTATAATTATTATGATTATTATTATTATTATTATTATTATTATAATTATTATGATTATTATTATTATTATTATTATTATTATTATTATTATGATTATTATTATTATTATTATTATTATGATTATTGTTATTATGATTATTATTACTATTATGATTGTGACTATTATTATTATTATTATCATTATTATTATGATTATGATTATTATTATGATTATGATTATTATTATAATAATTATTATTATCATTATGATTATTAATATTATGATTATTATTATGATTATTATTATTATTATTATTATGATTATTATTATTATTATTATTATTATGATTATGACTATTATTATTATGATTATCATTATTATTATGATTATGATTATTATTATTATGATTATGATTATGATTACTATTATTATTATGATTATTATTATTATAATAATAATTATTATTATTATTATTATAATTATTATTATTATTATTATGATTAATTTTATTATTATTATTATGATTATTTATATTATTATAATTATTATTATTATTATGATTACTATTATTATGATCATTATGATTATTCATATTACTATCATGATTATTCTGATTATTATTATTATTGTGATTATTATAATTATTATTATTATGATTATTATTATTATTATTATGATTATTATAATTATTATTATTATGATTATTATTATTATTATTATGATTATAATTATTATTATTATTATTATCATTATCATCATAATTATTATTAATATTAATATAATTATGATTATTATTTTGATTATTATTATTATGATTATTATTATGGTTATTATTATTATTATTATTATTATGGTTATTATTATGATTATGATTATTATTATCATTATTATTATCATTATTATTATTATCATTATCATTATCATTATTATTATCCTCATTATCATTATTATTATGCTTATAATTATTTCAATATTATTATGATTATGATTATTATTATGATTATTATTATGATTATGATTATTGTTATGATTATTATTATTATCATTATTATTATCATTATCATTATTATTAATATTATCATTATTATTATGACGATGATCATTATTATCATTATTATTATAGGTATTATTATTATCATTATCATTATTCTCATTATTATGATTATTATCATTATCAGTATTATTATCAAAATTATTATTATCATTATTATCATTATTATTATCATTATCATTTCATTATTATTATCATTAACATCATTATCATTATTTTTATTATTATTATTATTATTATTATTATTATTATTATTATTATTATTATTATTATTATTATTATTATTATTATTATTATTTGTAGTGCTGTTGGTATTGCCGATAATAATAAATGACCATAGACTATCGACATCTTCTTTTCTTAATCTTCCAGCAATTTCTGCAAGATTCTGGCGGTTCACAACAAGGCAGTGTTCTGAAGTACTCCAACATTGCAATGGATCCCAATTTTCTCAATCCACTTGTCAAATTCTTTTGCTACACTCCCATGAGTTCCAATCACAATAATACAACTTCTACCTTTTTTAACTTCCACAATCTTTTTATCTCCCTTTTTAAGTTTTGGTATTTTTCGACCTTCTCCTTTTATTTTTCCTCCACATTCACATTAGCTGGCACTACTATATAAATGATTATTGTCTTGTGTTCATTTTTTTCCAACAAGACTAAATCTGGTCTCCTTGCTTCATTAAAATTATCACATTGAATATTCCACCACCCCTTCTGGAACATGATAACATTTTTCACCGTATTCCAACAAGATCCGATCTAGTCTCCTTGCTTCAATCACATTATCACATTGGATATTCATATACCACTAAAATTTCACATGATCACCCTCCACCACCCCTTCTGGCACCATATTTCACTACATTCCAACTGTCTTTTCTTGCATATATCCCAATGGACCTTTCTCACAATATTGTCATGTCGTCTCTTGTATTCCTTTTGAGCTAACTTCTCACAACTACTGACTAGGTGTTGTACATTCTCACCTTTCTGTCCATACAGTCGACATAGGGACCTTTCAGCCGTTTTTTTTCAATAGGATAGTTCACATGATTTGCCCTGAACCTTTATTCCTATGCAGCAAATATTAGGGCTTCTGTACCAACATTTGTCATATTTTAACAACCACAGCAAAGTTTTTCCTTTGTTCGTTTTCCCTGGTAGATCTCTATTGAACTGGTCATACGTTTCTTCTCAATCCACTTGTCTTTCATTTTTTGTTCATTTGTTATCTTAAATTTCTTGCTTCTTATAATTTTAAAATTTTTCTCACACCCTTTATGAGTTAGAGTTGGCCACGTAAACTTTCAAACTATTTCTTGTACTTTTACACATCGTTCTACCACTATTAGTACAATTACTATTAGTACTATTGCTATTAGTACTATTACTATTAGTACTATTACTATTAGTATTATTACTATTAGTACTATTACTATTAGTATTATAACTATTAGTATTATTACTATTAGTATTATTACTATTAGTATTATTACTATTAGTACTATTACTATTAGTACTATTACTATTAGTATTATTACCATTAGTACTATTACTATTAGTACTATTACTATTAGTACTATTACTATTAGTACTATTACTATTAGTACTATTACTATTAGTACTATTACTATTAGTACTATTACTATTAGTACTATTACTATTAGCATTATTACTATAAGTACTATTACTTTTAGTACTATTACTATTAGTATTATTACTATTAGTATTATTACTATTAGTACTATTACTATTAGTACTATTACTATTAGTACTATTACTATTAGTATTATTACTATTAGTACTATTATTATTAGTACTATTACTATTAGTACTATTACTTTTAGTACTATTACTATTAGTATTATTACTATTAGTATTATTACTATTAGTACTATTACTATTAGTACTATTACTATTAGTACTATTACTATTAGTATTATTACTATTAGTACTATTACTATTAGTATTATTACTATTAGTATTATTACTATAAGTACTATTACTATTAGTATTATTACTATTAGTACTATTACTATTAGTATTATTACTATTAGTATTATTACTATTAGTACTATTACAATTAGTACTATTACTATTAGTACTATTACTATTAGTATTATTACTATTAGTACTATTACTATTAGTACTATTACTATTAGTACTATTACTATTAGTACTATTACTATTAGTATTATTACTATTAGTACTATTACTATTAGTATTATTACTATTAGTACTATTACTATTAGTACTATTACTATTAGTACTATTACTATTAGTACTATTACTATTAGTATTATTACTATTAGTATTATTACTATTAGTACTATTACTATTAGTATTATTACTATTAGTACTATTACTATTAGTATTATTACTATTAGTACTATTACTATAAGTACTATTACTATTAGTACTATTACTATTAGTACTTTTACTATTAGTATTATTACTATTAGTACTATTACTATTAGTACTATTACTATTAGTACTTTTACTAGTAGTACTATTACTATTAGTACTATTACTATTAGTACTATTACTATTAGTACTAATACTATTAGTATTATTACTATTAGTATTATTACTATTAGTACTATTACTATTAGTACTAATACTATTAGTATTATTACTATTAGTACTATTACTATAAGTACTATTACTATTAGTACTATTACTATTAGTACTATTACTATTAGTATTATTACTATTAGTACTATTACTATTAGTACTATTACTATTAGTACTTTTACTAGTAGTACTATTACTATTAGTACTATTACTATTAGTACTATTACTATTAGTACTAATACTATTAGTATTATTACTATTAGTATTATTACTATTAGTACTATTACTATTAGTACTAATACTATTAGTATTATTACTATTAGTATTATTAATATTAGTACTATTACTATTAGTACTATTACTATTAGTACTATTACTATTAGTACTATTATTATTAGTACTATTACTATTAGTATTATTACTATTAGTATTATTACTATTAGTACTATTACTATTAGTATTATTACTATTAGTATTATTACTATTAGTACTATTACTATTAGTATTATTACTATTAGTATTATTACTATTAGTATTATTACTATTAGTACTAATACTATTAGTATTATTACTATTACTATTATTACTATTAGTACTATTACTATTAGTACTATTACTATTAGTATTATTACTATTAGTATTATTACTATTAGTACTATTACTATTAGTACTATTACTATTAGTACTATTACTATTAGTATTATTACTATTAGTACTATTACTATTAGTATTATTACTATTAGTATTATTACTATTAGTATTATTACTATTAGTACTAATACTATTAGTATTATTACTATTAGTATTATTACTATTAGTACTAATACTATTAGTATTATTACTATTAGTATTATTACTATTAGTATTATTTCTATTAGTACTATTACTATTAGTACTATTACTATTAGTATTATTACTATTAGTACTAATACTATTAGTATTATTACTATTAGTACTATTACTATTAGTATTATTACTATTAGTATTATTACTATTAGTATTATTACTATTAGTACTAATACTATTAGTATTATTACTATTAGTATTATTACTATTAGTACTAATACTATTAGTATTATTACTATTAGTATTATTACTATTAGTATTATTACTATTAGTACTATTACTATTAGTACTATTACTATTAGTACTATTACTATTAGTATTATTACTATTAGTACTATTACTATTAGTATTATTACTATTAGTATTATTACTATTAGTATTATTACTATTAGTACTAATACTATTAGTATTATTACTATTAGTATTATTACTATTAGTATTATTACTATTAGTACTATTACAATTAGTATTATCACTATTAGTATTATTACTATTAGTACTATTACTATTAGTACTATTACTATTAGTACTATTACTATTAGTACTATTACTATTAGTATTATTACTATTAGTATTATTACTATTAGTACTAATACTATTAGTATTATTACTATTAGTATTATTACTATTAGTACTATTACTATTAGTACTATTACTATTAGTACTATTACTATTAGTACTATTACTATTAGTATTATTACTATTAGTATTATTACTATTAGTACTAATACTATTAGTATTATTACTATTAGTATTATTACTATTAGTATTATTACTATTAGTACTATTACTATTAGTATTATTACTATTAGTATTATTACTATTAGTACTATTACTATTAGTACTATTACTATTAGTACTATTACTATTAGTATTATTACTATTAGTATTATTACTATTAGTACTATTACTATTAGTATTATTACTATTAGTACTATTACTATTAGTACTATTACTATTAGTACTATTACTATTAGTACTATTAATATTAGTATTATTACTATTAGTACTATTACTATTAGTATTATTACTATTAGTATTATTACTATTAGTACTATTACTATTAGTACTATTACTATTAGTACTATTACTATTAGTATTATTACTATTAGTACTATTACTATCAGTACTATTACTATTAGTATTATTACTATTAGTATTATTAATATCAGTATTATTACTATCAGTATTATTACTATTAGTATTATTACTATTAGTATTATTACTATTAGTACTATTACTATTAGTATTATTACTATCAGTATTATTACTATTAGTATTATTACTATTAGTACTATTACTATTAGTACTATTACTATTAGTATTATTACTATTAGTACTATTACTAGTAGTACTATTACTATCAGTATTATTACTATTATTATTATTACTATTAGTACTATTATTATTAGTAATATTACTACCAGTATTATTACTATTAGTATTATTACTATTAGTACTATTACTATTAGTACTATTACTATTAGTATTATTACTATAAGTATTATTACTATTAGTATTATTACTATTAGTACTATTACTATTAGTATTATTACTAATAGTATTATTACTATCAGTATTATTACTATTAGTATTATTACTATTAGTATTATTACTATTAGTATTCTTACTATCAGTATTATTACTATCAGTATTATTACTATTAGTATTATTACTATTAGTATTATTACTATTATTATTATTACTATCAGTATTATTACTATTAGTATTATTACTATCAGTATTATTAGTATCAGTATTATTACTATTAGTACTATTATTATTCGTACTATTACTATTAGTACTATTACTATTAGTATTATTACTATTAGTATTATTACTATTAGTAATATTACTATTAGTATTATTACTATTAGTATTATTACTATTAGTACTATTACTATTAGTACTATTACTATTAGTATTATTACTATGAGTACTATTACTATTAGTACTATTACTATTACTATTATTACTATTAGTACTATTACTATTAGTATTATTACTATAAGTACTATCAGTATCAGTACTATTACTATCAGTATTATTACTATCAGTATTATTACTATTAGTATTATTACTATTAGTACTATTATTATTAGTACTATTACTATTAGTACTATTACTATTAGTATTATTACTATTAGTATTATTACTATTAGTACTATTACTATTAGTATTATTACTATTAGTATTATTACTATTAGTACTATTACTATTAGTACTATTACTATTAGTATTATTACTATTAGTACTATTACTATTAGTACTATTACTATTAGTATTATTACTATTAGTATTATTACTATAAGTACTATTACTATCAGTACTATTACTATCAGTATTATTACTATTAGTATTTTTACTATTAGTATTATTACTATCAGTATTATTACTATTTGTACTATTATTATTAGTACTATTACTATTAGTACTATTACTATTAGTATTATTACTATTAGTACTATTACTATTAGTACTATTACTATTAGTATTATTACTATTAGTACTATTGCTATTAGTACTATTACTATTAGTATTATTACTATTAGTACTATTACTATTAGTACTATTACTATTAGTATTATTACTATTTGTACTATTACTATTAGTATTATTACTATTAGTATTATAACTATTAGTACCATTACTATTAGTACTATTACTATTAGTATTATTACTATTAGTATTATTACTATTAGTACTATTACTATTAGTACTATTACTATTAGTATTATTACTATTAGTATTTTTAATATTAGTACTATTACTATTAGTACTATTACTATTAGTACTATTACTATTAGTATTATTACTATTAGTATTATTACTATTAGTACTATTACTATTAGTATTATTATTATTAGTACTATTACTATCAGTATTATTACTATTAGTATTAATACTATTAGTACTATTACTATCAGTATTATTACTATTAGTATTATTACTATTAGTATTATTACTATTAGTACTATTACTATTAGTACTATTACTATTAGTATGATTATTATTAGTACTATTACTATTAGTACTATTACTATTAGTACTATTACTATTAGTACTATTACTATTAGTATTATTACTATTAGTATTATTACTATTAGTATTATTACTATTAGTACTATTACTATTAGTACTATTACTATTAGTATTATTACTATTAGTACTATTACTATTAGTATTATTAATATCAGTATTATTACTATCAGTATTATTACAAATAGTATTATTACTATTAGTATTATTACTATTAGTACTCTTACTATTAGTATTATTACTATCAGTATTATTACTATTAGTATTATTACTATTAGTACTATTACTATTAGTACTATTACTATTAGTATTATTACTATTAGTACTATTACTAGTAGTACTATTACTATCAGTATTATTACTATTAGTATTATTACTATTAGTACTATTATTATTAGTACTATTACTACCAGTATTATTACTGTTAGTATTATTACTATTAGTACTATTACTATTAGTACTATTACTATTAGTATTATTACTATAAGTATTATTACTATTAGTATTATTACTATTAGTACTATTACTATTAGTATTATTACTATTAGTATTAATACTATTAGTACTATTACTATTATTACTATTACTATTAGTACTTTTACTAGTAGAACTATTACTATTAGTACTATTACTATTAGTACTATTACTATTAGTATTATTACTATTAGTATTATTACTATTAGTACTATTACTATTAGTACTATTACTATTAGTATTATTACTATTAGTATTATTAATATTAGTACTATTACTATTAGTACTATTACTATTAGTATTATTACTATAAGTATTATTACTATTAGTATTATTACTATTAGTATTATTACTATTAGTATTATTACTATTAGTATTATTACTATTAGTACTATTACTATTATTACTATTACTATTAGTACTATTACTATTAGTACTATTACTATTAGTACTATTACTATTAGTATTATTACTATTAGTACTATTACTATTAGTACTATTACTTTTAGTATTATTACTATTAGTATTATTAATATTAGTACTATTACTATTAGTACTATTACTATTAGTACTATTACTTTTAGTATTATTACTATTAGTACTATTACTATTGGTACTATTACTATTAGTACTATTACTATTAGTATTATTACTATTAGTACTATTACTATCAGTACTATTACTATTAGTATTATTACTATTAGTATTATCATTATCAGTATTATTACTATCAGTATTATTACTATTAGTATTATTACTATTAGTACTATTACTATTAGTATTATTACTATCAGTATTATTACTATTAGTACTATTACTATTAGTACTATTACTATTAGTATTATTACTATTAGTACTATTACTAGTAGTACTATTACTATCAGTATTATTACTATTAGTATTATTACTATTAGTACTATTATTATTAGTACTATTACTACCAGTATTATTACTATTAGTATTATTACTATTAGTACTATTACTATTAGTACTATTACTATTAGTATTATTACTATAAGTATTATTACGTTTAGTATTATTACTATTAGTACTATTACTATTAGTATTATTACTAATAGTATTATTACTATCAGTATTATTACTATTAGTATTATAACTATTAGTATTATTACTATTAGTATTCTTACTATCAGTATTATTACTATCAGTATTATTACTATTAGTATTATTACTATTAGTATTATTACTATTATTATTATTACTATCAGTATTATTAATATTAGTATTATTACTATCAGTATTATTACTATCAGTATTATTACTATTAGTACTATTATTATTAGTACTATTACTATTAGTATTATTACTATTAGTATTATAACTATTAGTACTATTACAATTAGTATTATTACTATTAGTATTATTACTATTAGTACTATTACTATTAGTACTATTACTATTAGTATTATTACTATGAGTACTATTACTATTAGTACTATTACTATTAGTATTATTACTATTAGTACTATTACTATTAGTATTATTACTATCAGTATTATTACTATTAGTATTATTACTATTAGTACTATTATTATTAGTACTATTACTATTAGTACTATTACTATTAGTATTATTACTATTAGTCTAATTACTATTAGTACTATTAGTATTAGTATTATTACTATTAGTATTATTACTATTAGTACTATTACTATCAGTACTATTACTATCAGTACTATTACTATCAGTATTATTACTATCAGTATTATTACTATTAGTATTATTACTATTAGTACTATTATTATTAGTACTATTACTATTAGTATTATTACTATTAGTATTATTACTATTAGTACTATTACTATTAGTATTATTACTATTAGTATTATTACTATTAGTACTACTACTATTAGTACTATTACTATCAGTATTATTACTATTAGTACTATTACTATTAGTATTATTACTATTAGTATTATTACTATTAGTACTATTACTATTAGTACTATTACTATCAGTATTATTACTATTAGTATTATTACTATTAGTACTATTACTATTAGTACTATTACTATTAGTATTATTACTATTAGTATTATTACTATTAGTACCATTACTATTAGTACTATTACTATTAGTATTATTACTATTAGTATTATTACTATTAGTACTATTACTATTAGTACTATTACTATTAGTATTATTACTATTAGTATTATTAATATTAGTACTATTACTATTAGTACTATTACTATTAGTACTATTACTATTAGTATTATTACTATTAGTATTATTACTATTAGTACTATTACTATTAGTATTATTACTATTAGTACTATTACTATTAGTATTATTACTATTAGTACTATTACTATTAGTACTATTACTATTAGTATTATTACTATTAGTATTATTACTATTAGTATTATTACTATTAGTATTATTACTATTAGTACTATTACTATTAGTATTATTACTATTAGTATTATTACTATTAGTACTATTACTATTAGTATTATTACTATTAGTATTATTACTATTAGTACTATTACTATTAGTACTATTACTATCAGTATTATTACTATTAGTACTATTACTATTAGTATTATTACTATTAGTATTATTACTATTAGTACTATTACTATTAGTACTATTACTATCAGTATTATTACTATTAGTATTATTACTATTAGTACTATTACTATTAGTACTATTACTATTAGTATTATTACTATTAGTACCATTACTATTAGTACTATTACTATTAGTATTATTACTATTAGTATTATTACTATTAGTACTATTACTATTAGTACTATTACTATTAGTATTATTACTATTAGTATTATTAATATTAGTACTATTACTATTAGTACTATTACTATTAGTACTATTACTATTAGTATTATTACTATTAGTATTATTACTATTAGTATTATTACTATTAGTACTATTACTATTAGTATTATTATTATTAGTACTATTACTATCAGTATTATTACTATTAGTATTAATACTATTAGTACTATTACTATTAGTATAATTATTATTAGTACTATTACTATCAGTATTATTACTATTAGTATTAATACTATTAGTACTAATAGTAATAGTACTATTACTATTAGTACTATTACTATTAGTATTATTACTATTAGTACTATTACTATTAGTATTATTACTATTAGTATTATTAATATCAGTATTATTACTATCAGTATTATTACAAATAGTATTATTACTATTAGTATTATTACTATTAGTACTCTTACTATTAGTATTATTACTATCAGTATTATTACTATTAGTATTATTACTATTAGTACTATTACTATTAGTACTATTACTATTAGTATTATTACTATTAGTACTATTACTAGTAGTACTATTACTATCAGTATTATTACTATTAGTATTATTACTATTAGTACTATTATTATTAGTACTATTACTACCAGTATTATTACTATTAGTATTATTACTATTAGTACTATTACTATTAGTACTATTACTATTAGTATTATTACTATAAGTATTATTACTATTAGTATTATTACTATTAGTACTATTACTATTAGTATTATTACTAATAGTATTATTACTATCAGTATTATTACTATTAGTATTATTACTATTAGTATTATTACTATTAGTATTCTTACTATCAGTATTATTACTATCAGTATTATTACTATTAGTATTATTACTATTAGTATTATTACTATTATTATTATTACTATCAGTATTATAACTATTAGTATTATTACTATTAGTATTATTACTATTAGTATTATTACTATCAGTATTATTACTATCAGTATTATTACTATTAGTACTATTATTATTAGTACTATTACTGTTAGTACTATTACTATTAGTATTATTACTATTAG
Source organism: Euprymna scolopes (assembly GCF_053919585.1). Lineage (NCBI taxonomy): Eukaryota > Metazoa > Mollusca > Cephalopoda > Sepiida > Sepiolidae > Euprymna > Euprymna scolopes. Next base: position 82,894,642 of record NC_136495.1, read on the forward strand.
TATTATTACTATTAGTACTATTACTATTAGTATTATTACTATTAGTATTATTACTATTAGTACTATTACTATTAGTATTATTACTATTAGTACTATTACTATTAGTACTATTACTATTAGTATTATTACTATTAGTACTATTACTATTAGTATTATTACTATAAGTACTATCACTATCAGTACTATTACTATCAGTATTATTACTATCAGTATTATTACTATTAGTATTATTACTATTAGTATTATTACTATTAGTATTATTACTATTAGTATTATTACTATTAGTATTATTACTATTAGTACTATTACTATTAGTACTATTACTATTAGTATTATTACTATTAGTATTATTACTATTAGTACTATTACTATTAGTATTATTACTATTAGTACTATTACTATTAGTATTATTACTATTAGTACTATTACTATTAGTATTATTACTATTAGTATTATTACTATTAGTATTATTACTATTAGTATTAGTACTATTAGTACTATTACTATTAGTATTATTACTATAAGTACTATTACTATCAGTATTATTACTATTAGTATTATTACTATTAGTACTATTACTATTAGTACTATTACTATTAGTATTATTACTATTACTATTATTACTATTAGTATTATTACTATTAGTACTATTACTATTAGTACTATTACTATTAGTATTATTACTATTAGTATTATTACTATTAGTACTATTACTATTAGTATTATTACTATTAGTACTATTACTATTAGTATTATTACTATTAGTACTCTTACTATTAGTATTATTACTATAAGTACTATTACTATTAGTATTATTACTATTACTATTATTACTATTAGTATTATTACTATCAGTACTATTATTATCAGTATTATTACTATCAGTATTATTACTATTAGTATTATTACTATTAGTATTATTACTATCAGTATTATTACTATTTGTACTTTTATTATTAGTACTATTACTATTAGTATTATTACTATTAGTACTATTGCTATTAGTACTATTACTATTAGTATTATTACTATTAGTACTATTACTATTAGTACTATTACTATTAGTATTATTACTATTTGTACTATTACTATTAGTATTATTACTATTAGTATTATTACTATTAGTATTATTACTATTAGTATTATTACTATTAGTACTATTACTATTAGTATTATTACTATTAGTACTATTGCTATTAGTACTATTACTATTAGTATTATTACTATTAGTATTATTACTATTAGTATTATTACTATTAGTAGTATTACTATTAGTACTATTACTATCAGTATTATTACTATTTGTACTATTACTATTTGTACTATTACTATTAGTATTATTACTATTAGTATTATTACTATTAGTATTATTACTATTAGTACTATTACTATTAGTACTATTACTATTAGTATTATTACTATTAGTACTATTGCTATTAGTACTATTACTATTAGTATTATTACTATTAGTACTATTACTATTAGTACTATTACTATTAGTATTATTACTATTTGTACTATTACTATTAGTACTATTACTATTAGTATTATTACTATTAGTATTATTACTATGAGTACTATTACTATTAGTACTATTACTATTAGTATTATTACTATTAGTACTATTACTATTAGTACTATTACTATTAGTATTATTACTATTAGTATTATTACTATTAGTACTATTACTATTAGTATTATTACTATTAGTATTATTAGTATTAGTACTATTACTATTAGTACTATTACTATTAGTATTATTACTATTAGTATTATTACTATTAGTAATATTACTATTAGTACTATTACTTTTAGTATTATTACAATTAGTATTATTACTATTAGTATTATTACTATTAGTACTATTACTATCAGTATTATTACTATTAATATTATTACTATTAGTAATATTACTATGAGTACTATTACTATTCGTACTATTACTATTAGTATTATTACTATTAGTACTATTACTATTAGTACTATTACTATTAGTACTATTACTATTAGTATTATTACTATTTGTACTATTACTATTAGTATTATTACTGTTAGTATTATTACTATTAGTATTATTACTATTAGTATTATTACTATTAGTACTATTACTATTAGTACTATTACTATTAGTATTATTACTATTAGTATTATTACTATGAGTACTATTACTATTAGTACTATTACTATTAGTATTATTACTATTAGTACTATTACTATTAGTACTATTACTATTAGTACTATTACTATTAGTATTATTACTATTAGTATTATTACTATTAGTACTATTACTATTAGTATTATTACTATTAGTATTATTAGTATTAGTACTATTACTATTAGTACTATTACTATTAGTATTATTACTATTAGTATTATTACTATTAGTAATATTACTATTAGTACTATTACTTTTAGTATTATTACAATTAGTATTATTACTATTAGTACTATTACTATCAGTACTATTACTATCAGTATTATTACTATTAGTAGTATTACTATTAGTACTATTACTATTTGTACTATTACTATTAGTACTATTACTATTAGTACTATTACTAGTAGTATTATTACTATTAGTATTATTACTATTAGTACTATTACTATTAGTACTATTACTATTAGTACTATTACTATCAGTATTATTACTATCAGTATTATTACTAGTAGTATTATTACTATTAGTATTATTACTATCAGTATTATTACTTTTAGTATTATTACTATTAGTATTATTACTATTAGTATTATTACTATTAGTATTATTACTATTAGTATTATTACTATTAGTACTATTACTATTAGTATTATTACTATCAGTATTATTACTATCAGTATTATTACTATTTGTATTATTACTATTAGTATTATTACTATCAGTACTAGTATTATTACTATCAGTATTATTACAATCAGTATTATTACTATCAGTATTATTACTATCAGTATTATTACTATTAGTATTATTACTATTAGTATTCTTACTATTAGTACTATTACTATTAGTATTATTACTATTAGTATTATTACTATCAGTATTATTACTATCAGTGTTATTACTATCAGTATTATTACTATTAGTATTATTACTATTAGTATTATTACTATCAGTATTCTTACTATTAGTACTATTACTATTAGTACTATTACTATCAATATTATTACTATCAGTATTATTACTATTAGTAATATTACTATTAGTATTATTACTATTAGTACTAATACTATTAGTATTATTATTATTAGTACTATTACTATTAGTATTATTACTATTAGTATTATTACTATTAGTACTATTACTATCAATATTATTACTATCAGTATTATTACTATTAGTATTATTACTATTAGTATTATTACTATTAGTACTATTACTATTAGTACTATTACTATTAGTATTATTACTATTACTATTATTACTATTAGTATTATTACTATTAGTACTATTACTATTAGTACTATTACTATTAGTATTATTACTATTAGTATTATTACTATTAGTACTATTACTATTAGTATTATTACTATTAGTACTATTACTATTAGTATTATTACTATTAGTACTCTTACTATTAGTATTATTACTATAAGTACTATTACTATTAGTATTATTACTATTACTATTATTACTATTAGTATTATTACTATCAGTACTATTATTATCAGTATTATTACTATCAGTATTATTACTATTAGTATTATTACTATTAGTATTATTACTATCAGTATTATTACTATTTGTACTTTTATTATTAGTACTATTACTATTAGTATTATTACTATTAGTACTATTGCTATTAGTACTATTACTATTAGTATTATTACTATTAGTACTATTACTATTAGTACTATTACTATTAGTATTATTACTATTTGTACTATTACTATTAGTATTATTACTATTAGTATTATTACTATTAGTATTATTACTATTAGTATTATTACTATTAGTACTATTACTATTAGTATTATTACTATTAGTACTATTGCTATTAGTACTATTACTATTAGTATTATTACTATTAGTATTATTACTATTAGTATTATTACTATTAGTAGTATTACTATTAGTACTATTACTATCAGTATTATTACTATTTGTACTATTACTATTTGTACTATTACTATTAGTATTATTACTATTAGTATTATTACTATTAGTATTATTACTATTAGTACTATTACTATTAGTACTATTACTATTAGTATTATTACTATTAGTACTATTGCTATTAGTACTATTACTATTAGTATTATTACTTTTAGTACTATTACTATTAGTACTATTACTATTAGTATTATTACTATTTGTACTATTACTATTAGTACTATTACTATTAGTATTATTACTATTAGTATTATTACTATGAGTACTATTACTATTAGTACTATTACTATTAGTATTATTACTATTAGTACTATTACTATTAGTACTATTACTATTAGTATTATTACTATTAGTATTATTACTATTAGTACTATTACTATTAGTATTATTACTATTAGTATTATTAGTATTAGTACTATTACTATTAGTACTATTACTATTAGTATTATTACTATTAGTATTATTACTATTAGTAATATTACTATTAGTACTATTACTTTTAGTATTATTACAATTAGTATTATTACTATTAGTATTATTACTATTAGTACTATTACTATCAGTATTATTACTATTAATATTATTACTATTAGTAATATTACTATGAGTACTATTACTATTCGTACTATTACTATTAGTATTATTACTATTAGTACTATTACTATTAGTACTATTACTATTAGTACTATTACTATTAGTATTATTACTATTTGTACTATTACTATTAGTATTATTACTGTTAGTATTATTACTATTAGTATTATTACTATTAGTATTATTACTATTAGTACTATTACTATTAGTACTATTACTATTAGTATTATTACTATTAGTATTATTACTATGAGTACTATTACTATTAGTACTATTACTATTAGTATTATTACTATTAGTACTATTACTATTAGTACTATTACTATTAGTACTATTACTATTAGTATTATTACTATTAGTATTATTACTATTAGTACTATTACTATTAGTATTATTACTATTAGTATTATTAGTATTAGTACTATTACTATTAGTACTATTACTATTAGTATTATTACTATTAGTATTATTACTATTAGTAATATTACTATTAGTACTATTACTTTTAGTATTATTACAATTAGTATTATTACTATTAGTACTATTACTATCAGTACTATTACTATCAGTATTATTACTATTAGTAGTATTACTATTAGTACTATTACTATTTGTACTATTACTATTAGTACTATTACTATTAGTACTATTACTAGTAGTATTATTACTATTAGTATTATTACTATTAGTACTATTACTATTAGTACTATTACTATTAGTACTATTACTATCAGTATTATTACTATCAGTATTATTACTAGTAGTATTATTACTATTAGTATTATTACTATCAGTATTATTACTTTTAGTATTATTACTATTAGTATTATTACTATTAGTATTATTACTATTAGTATTATTACTATTAGTATTATTACTATTAGTACTATTACTATTAGTATTATTACTATCAGTATTATTACTATCAGTATTATTACTATTTGTATTATTACTATTAGTATTATTACTATCAGTACTAGTATTATTACTATCAGTATTATTACAATCAGTATTATTACTATCAGTATTATTACTATCAGTATTATTACTATTAGTATTATTACTATTAGTATTCTTACTATTAGTACTATTACTATTAGTATTATTACTATTAGTATTATTACTATCAGTATTATTACTATCAGTGTTATTACTATCAGTATTATTACTATTAGTATTATTACTATTAGTATTATTACTATCAGTATTCTTACTATTAGTACTATTACTATTAGTACTATTACTATCAATATTATTACTATCAGTATTATTACTATTAGTAATATTACTATTAGTATTATTACTATTAGTACTAATACTATTAGTATTATTATTATTAGTACTATTACTATTAGTATTATTACTATTAGTATTATTACTATTAGTACTATTACTATCAATATTATTACTATCAGTATTATTACTATTAGTATTATTACTATTAGTATTATTACTATTAGTACTATTACTATTAGTACTATTACTATTAGTATTATTATTTTTAGTACTATTACTATTAGTATTATTACTATAAGTACTATTACTATACTACTCCTCCTTCCCTTCTTTTCTTTTCACATATAACCTATCTTCATCATTCTTTAGGTGAAGAGTTCCATTCATTGTCATCATTTTCCCTGTCTTCTATTGTATTTTTCAGCTCATTTTCTTTCCATTGAATTATACTTGCCCCATATCGTAATATAGCTACTGCCGATATGTTTACTGCAGATATTTTGCTTCTCCCATTCAATCTTGACCTAAGAACTAACCGTAGTCTTATCTTGTATTATTTTTCTATCATTTCCTTTATTTCTGCTCCTTTTATTGTATATAATTCCATAATTCCTAAGTAGATGTATCCGTCTTCTCTAATCTTTTGTATCGTTTCCCTATTCAAAAGTTTTATTCCTTTACTTTCAATAATATTTCCTTTTTCAATTTCAAGGCACAACACTTCATGCCAAACTCCATACCTATGTCATTACTGAACATTTGAACAGTTCTTACACGCATATTTAGTAGGTATGTGTTCTTTGAATACAATTTTAAGTCATCCATAAATAATAAATTGTTTACCCGTACTCAGTCTTTATCAACTTACATAACACGCATTTACCTTTTGTAATATGAGCGACAAGGGTATCATTCTCAATACAAACAACAATGGTGACAAGTCCTCTCTTCAGATGAACTTCACCAAGATCTTTTTCATTTGATGTTAATGAAACTTTCCATTGTTTCATGCTTCTTTCCAAGAAATCTCGCACACTATCGCCATTCAAAATATTTCTATACATTTCTTAGTCCAGATATGTGGAACCAGATCATATGCTTTACAGTAATATATCCGTGCCATGCATAGATTTGTGGATCTTCTACAATCCCGAAGTATTGTCCTATCAATAAGCAACTGATCCTTGCTTCCTCTAACTCTTCGTCAACATCTCTTTTGTTCCTCCGTTAGGATCTCTTGCTGTTTCAGATATTTGTTAATCTCATCTGCCAAAATGTCTGTCAGGAGTTTCCACATTAGTGGAAGGCAGGTGATGGGCCGATAGTTATCAACCGGAGTGCCCTTTGAAATAAACTTCCCGCCGAGCACTGTTTTTTCACACGTATTCCATTCAAGAATTACATCTGTCAACATTCCATCAATCTGAAATCCTTCCATGCAAGGTGGTAAAGTTTTTAACCAATACGCCTGTACGCCATGTTTTGTTGTTTTTCATTGTTGTTTGTATCATTATTATTATTATTATTATTATGATTATTATTATTATTATTATTATTATTATTATTTCCATTAACTTTACAGTGTGTTGATGTTTTACATCGGTGTTTTTCCTTCAAGAGCGGGCTTTTACACCAAATCTAGTGAGTCAATTAGATGAAAAGCACCTGGCGTAGGATGTTTTCTGAGCCAAGCAGAACTGACTTCTGGAGTATTGTGATGTTGCATCTGATTCCCAAGGAGTTCATCAGGAATTGAGCCAAGCGCACCTATGATTATAGGCATGATCGAAGTTTTCTTATTCCACAATCTAGCAATCTCCACCCTCAGTTTATGATAGTTCCATAGTTTCTCATTCTTCTTGCCTGTTAAGTTGATGTCGTTTAGGTAAATTTTCATTCATTGGTCTTTTTGTTCACAACTATAGTTTCTTTAAAACGTGTTTAAATCTTAGTATTCAAGCATCTACATTGTGTTGTTATAGAATACTAGAAAACACGAAAAACCATTTAGTATAATAACAGATCGAACGTTAACTAGCTATAAAATTATCAATCATGTTTCAATAAATGATCGCATCAGATTGATGGAGTTCATAATCGAAACATGATTGCAGCATTTTACCATGTCATCAATTTCGCAAGAATCACGGCCTTCCAATTAACTTGTAGATTGTAGAACACTTTGCCTCCGTAAAGATTTGTTCTAACATAATTTTACTTTCTCACGTATAATACAATTGGCAACTTATATTCAATGTATCGTATTCAATCATTTAAAATAATTGTTGTGTCTTGACATGTAATAATATGTTGTGGAAAGTAAAACATAGAGGAAGTGAGAGAGAAACAGAGAACGAAAAAGAATTTCACACCAAGATACTAAGATGTAGTTGTAAATATAACAATAAAAAATTATATTCAATAAAAGATCTATTTCCCCCTACATTCTTACCTGCAAAGTTTCTTTATTAAGTTCTGTGCACTTCTTGTAATCTTCCTGGGGAAATCTACGGCATCGATTCCTTTTAAAATCATGTTGTATGTCTTCATTGGATCGGAGCCATTGAACGGTGGGCTAGATAAACAAAGCAAAAAACACAATGACATTCACAAAAAAAGTCGCAGTGTTAATAGATGTGTTATTACAGCAGAATATTTACTGTTGCACGAGATGATCATGCAGACTGATGTATCACAGACAAAATATACTCAAAGTATAAGTTTGGATAGCTCCACTCAGTATTACTGTGCATTTAAAGGGAACTTATATTTTAAATCGAAATAATTAGATTGAGAAAGGCATGTTAAACTAATAATTTATTATGCATGAGTCATTTTCTAAAGCAACACATCTTCTTCAAAATGAAGACATCATTATCTTTTACCTTTTAATTAATGGCTCTTTGAAAATGACCTTTTGCTTGTGACAGTCTTCAATTTAATTGACTGATAATAATTAGCCACCTTTCATAAATTGCCTTATTGGTTGGAATCAAATTCCGTAATCAGATATAACAATGTCTAAAGTATAAGCTGATTGCGGCAGAACTTTTTAACATTGTCCAACTCTTGTTTTTTTCCTGGTTATTCTAGAAGACGACTAGAGATTTCTTGAAATTAAGCACATTCTTAACGAACAAACTTGGATACTTGACTTATTTCAACTCAATCAAGTTGCTTGCATCAATGTTCGATTCGACACAAGTTCAAAATGCAACGGTTTTTCGAAGTCCAATCAGATTAAAAATTATGACCTTTTTCAAATTATTTAAACACAACAATTCTCAAACTTGCAATATTAACAACTTTAAAATATCAATTTCTCACGATTTATTATTTTTTAAATTTAATTCAACTTGAGAATTATTGTATTTTCCTCACTATAATAAATAGAAATGTTCAATTAATTGTATATACGTAAATATAAATACGTCTCGCCATACAAAAGTTAGCGAGTAAAATGCGTGTCTTTTTTCTGAGCAAACTGGGACAAAACAATTCACGCGCTGAGGAAGAAAGAAAAGGGAAATAGCAACCCCAGTCACATGACCTGAATTTAAAAAGAAACTATCCACTCAAAATCAAAAGCCAAGGGTGGATGATATTTTTTAGAAATTATAAATTTATAAGAAAACTGATAATAATAATTTATATTTGAAAAATTACTGAAGTAATTCTATGATTTTGAATAAATATTGTTGCAAACAATAACGAAACATAAATTTTAATGTCATTTTTGACGGAGAGTCTATACTCGTCTTAATATAAATGCTGATGTCTCTACGTATACTGAGTTGGATTTATTTAAAAAATGAATATTGTGAAGTTACGACCATTGGCGATGGGAATGTTATTCAAAATTTATTTCAAATAAATAGCGTATCATAGCGTGACAGACAAATTTTAAACATAACAGATCAACAGACAAAACAGACGCTTTATAGAGATGAATGGGCGCATCTAAAACGATTATATTGTTATGACAGGTTAATAAGGTCTTGCCTATATAAACATAACGGCAAATATAATAAATGGGGTTTACCAGCGGTGTACAGTACTAACCTTCCAGTTAGAAGTTCGAACATTAAGATACCAAGGGACCAGCAATCGGAGGAGAGGTCATGACCTTTATTGAGGATAATTTCTGGAGCCACATATTCCGGTGTTCCACAAAAAGTCCAAGTCTTCCGGCCGTGACCTATTTTCTTAGCAAATCCAAAATCCACCTGAAAAATACGATAAAACAATTCTTAGATAAATTGCTCGAAGTATGTTTAACTTTTTGTTTCTATGTTCGTCACTATTTTGTGTTTTTTATAGAGGACGTTCATGAAATGTGTTTTGTCTGTCTTTTTTCTACCCGTGTATTCGTTTACTGTTTTGTCGATTTTTTTGTTTGTCAGTTTAGCCACGTATCAGCTTGTTTCTCTACATGTATGTTGGGTTTTTGCTTGGATGTGTGTACACATTTATGTATATATCACTAAACTCTGACATGTTACGCATGTAACTAAAGACCTATCTTAGGGCCTCTGTATAAATGAGGGAAGGATGTTTGATAACTTCTACAAGCTGCTAGCAAAATTTTGCTAGCAGCTTCTGTTGAAAAGGCTGTTGTTTCGACAAATATTCCCGAATAACAGAGTGGTTTTCAATCTAGCAGAGAAATCAGCGACATAACATTTCCTGCTCAGCAAATTCAATAGAAATGAATCGAGCAATGAGTCTTCGTTGATTTAACGAAGTCTATTGATATCGTCAACTGTGATGCATTGGGAAAGTAGACTGTACATCATTTTTGTGTGCATGCTCTAGCAGATGCACGCGGACATTAAAGTTCAGATCACATTTATCGGACAATTATCTGAGAAAATTTCGATTGATAGTGGGGAAAAGTAGGACGACAAATCAATGTCAACACTTTTTCCCTATTCTTTGATGTTGTGCTTTCATATGCGATAAAAGCGTTCTATTGTCATTTCGAATTGCTTGAAATATTTTTAATTTGAAACGGTTTAAATTTAAGTACATTATCTTTCAGATTCCGGAAATCATTTTACCCATATGTTTGAAGACTTGATCGATTTATATTTCGATTTTCTGTCTCTTGCATCGTATTCGGTTTTAAAATTATCATGAAAAATACAAAAATCGATACCCGTTAACTATAGTTTGAGTTACCATATATTCGGCTACATGGTGGTTAGGGTGAGTATGTGGTGGATACAATTGTATATCTTGGCAAGAAATGGTTGATGGTCAAATACATGTGCGGATACAAGTTTCTGTTGCCTTTGGTAAACTTGAGAAAATGAGTTTAAGCAGATCGAAATCTTACCTCCAAATCTTTGTGTGTACGTAGGCTGTAGCTTGATATTTCTGATGACTTCATGCGGTACGTGGCCTCGACCTTACATCGTAGACATCTCGAACTCTTTTAATGCTTTCATCAAAAAAGTGCGAGGTTCATGTATTATTTTATCAAAACCTCGACATATGAATCATCTGAAGTCGCATGCAAAATCAAAGTCACTATCTGCCCTTTTCAAAGTCAAATATTCTGCTGTATGTAATGTATGGGAGGATTTGTAAATCAGCACATGATATTATACAAGTATCACCCGACTCCCAAATAAAACAATCCCATTAATTGTATTTTAATCGTATTTATGGAAAGAATAACATTCAAGCAAATCAATGACTTGATAAGTGTTGTTCGTGTTCTGTTCCGTCGGAAAGTACAATTAAGTAGTGATATGTTAATATTGAACGTAATCGCATTGACACAAATCATTCTGAATGGTTAGTTTGCCCGAATTCGGCAGATTACGGAGAAATATAAACACAAATCTACAAACTTAGTAAGGTCGAGTGTAAATTAGAGATAGCATAGGAATTAAAGATATCAGAACGTGGTATACGTACCTCTGCACATGCACTGCGTTCTGTATCTTCATTTCTTGTACAGAATTTTGTATGAATGCCACAGAGAAAGCTGTGTTTAAAGCGAGTGCCGCGTTTGCACATGGTCGATCACAAACAATAATGCGTCAACGATGTAGAGCCTTGTTTGCACCTGTTTCGACGCAACAAGATGCAATCTTTGCGTCAATATTTGATAATGGATGAAACTCCGGAATCATATAGATAGTCAGTTGGATGAACAGTCGATGAAAGACACCCGAATGAAGCAAAGACTCAAACATTAAACTTTTCACCTGTAATTTTGGATTCGTAAAGTATTTTGTCCATTGATAATTTTTAGAAAGGAATAATCATTAATGGCGAATATTATATAGCATTACTGGTGCAACAAACGAGGAAGAAAAAGTGTCCTCTCACCACGATGATGCACAGTGCAGCGAATCGTTCATAACGTTAGTAAAACTACATGAATTGACTATTGAATTGCTTCAGTGTATAGAAAAGCGTTGATATCAACGTATCACGTTAGAAGATCATGTTGTGTAAATTCGAAGTTTTCCCAAAGTTATTCTTTAATATTTAAGCCAAGGATTTATTAGTAGAGATTTTAAATAAATGGTTCAAACATGAACCATGAAATGAATAATGTAGCTTGTGTTACTTACCAATTTTACGTATCCCTGATTGTCCAGCAATAGGTTCTCTGGTTTTAGATCTCTGTAAACGACTCCTTTGTTGTGTAAGTAGTCAAAAGCTTCGATGACGCAGCCCGTGTAGAATCTCGTGGTTGTATCGTCAAAAGAACCTCTGGCAAAACGTAGAAAGAGTTGTGAGAAAAGCATTCCACGTGATAATTCAAATATTAATTTCGTACTTTTAGATAATAAAAGGAACTGCGATAAACAATGTTGTCATTGGTTGAATTAGAGACATAGTACTTTTGTAATAGGCAGTAGAGTCAACTGACTATAGAGAGTTACAATGTTGGATTTGATATGTGTGTGCAGATTACTCAGTGTTTGTATGATAATGAATGTCGAGATAATAATTAAACGTCATACATTTTGAATACAACATAAATCCCCATCATCAACTGCAACATTGAATCCAGTCATAATAAAGAACAAAATCCAAGATGGCACCGGGGAGTCTAGATAAAAGCACAAGGACAATACTGAGGATAATTATCCATAATAATAATAATGCGATAATAACTTAAATGTCTTCGTATTTTAGTGTTGTATTTTAATCGTATTTTAGTGTTGTATTTTAATCGTATTTTAGTGTTGTATTTTAATCGTATTTTAGTGTTGTATTTTAATCGTATTTTAGTGTTGTATTTTAATCGTATTTTAGTGTTGTATTTAAATCGTATTTTAGTGTTGTATTTTAATCGTATTTTAGTGTTGTATTTTAATCGTATTTTAGTGTTGTATTTTAATCGTATTTTAGTGTTGTATTTTAATCGTATTTTAGTGTTGTATTTTAATCGTATTTTAGTGTTGTATTTTAATCGTATTTTAGTGTTGTATTTTAATCGTATTTTAGTGTTGTATTTTAATCGTATTTTAGTGTTGTATTTTAATAAAATCTTCGTATTTTAGTGTTGTATTTTAATAAAATCTTCGTATTTTAGTGTTGTATTTTAATCGTATTTTAGTGTTGTATTTTAATCGTATTTTAGTGTTGTATTTTAATAAAATCTTCGTATTTTGGTGTTGTATTTTAGTTTCCATATTTTATAAGACAAAATAGAGTTGTTCATTGTAAGAATATTCATTAGTATTTTCCAAAACGATTATTGCATGTTTTTTAATAGGCCAGAATGAACTTGACGACATTTAAACCATTTTATCTTACACTTACAGTCGTTACTTTCTTTAATCATGCGACTAGTATGGAGCAGGACTTAGGGTCTTTTGATAGCTAACTATTATATATGATTGTGGATATTCACATAGTCAACGCGTTTATACTAGTAATTCTTCCTCCACATCGAATTCTAATGTGTTAGTCCAATTATACACACTGAAACATCCACGATGTCACATTTCCATCAATTTACAGTTCCTTTCGGAATTCCAGATAATTTTTAGTTTACATTAATTGATAAAAAAATAAAACTTGATCCATGCATACCGCTCTCGAAATAGATCATAGCGTATAAGGGAGTATAATGTGGACGTTGGCTTTCGGCAGCCTTGTGACTTTCACTTAATTTGTCCTTTACTCCTCACATTCCATGAGCAATATTTCTCAAAAAGGGGGAAGAATTGCTATTTTCTGGGTTTGGATATATTCATCTCACACATCGTTGGCTGGTTTTAGAACTTGAAGTAGTATTATTTTAGTTATATATCCACTGGCTTCATACCTTGCCTTGAGCGACTTCCATAAAAAATTATGATGGGTTAATTATGATAAATGTAGGAAGACGTTAACGTAATTTCTAATTATTTAAAATAGTAAACAGTTAATTATTTATATCTTGTAGGATCCGAGAGATGTTTAATGGTGCACACCTCCAATGAATTGACATTCAACAGGTTTAAGAAGAAAACATTTCACGCGAAAAAAAGAAACAACACTAATCTGATTCTCGAAATATTTTTCTGTTTTATTTGAGTTCAATAAGGCAACTTACTTATCCCGTAAGATCGTCCAAAGTTCTCCGCCCAGACAAACTTCTAACAACATATACAAATGCTTTTTATCTTTGAACGTTTTGAACAATCTGCAATAAAAACAAATACAATGTTAAACATATATGTGTGTGTTTTTGCGTATATATATATATATATATATATATATATATATATATATATATATATATATATATATATATATATATATATATAAAGGAGATTAGAACAATAGTCTAAAGAGCAGAGTGTATTTTAATGTAATAGTGAAATCACTAGTTTAATTAAAATACAGGAAAGAAAAAGTGCTGGTTGTAATTTAGATATATAATAAGCTCGATAGGTAAATATCCTAGAGCTAATTTAATATTTAATAAGCTCGATAGGTAAATATAATCACATTACTAAATATATATATATATATATATATATATATATATATATATATATATATATATATATATATATATATACACGCAAGAAAAAGGAAACGTGGGATATTCAGTGGAGCTTAAATGCCATATATATTTATAACTTACTAATTAGCTCTACCTACACATTGAGCACTGTTGAAGTAAATACTTAAAGTTTACGCATAAATTTATACTTTCGTATATTAATTTTATGTGAGTAAATGAAGTAGTTATATATATATATATATATATATATATATATATATATATATATATGTTCTATACGTTAAAGAATATAGTGACCATTGCTATGAAGAAACCTTATTATAATACTATTCGTAGTATAACAGTTTCTTAGTTACATCTGCCATGCTTTGATAGCGAAAGCTTCAAAAAATATAATAAATATACACCCATATGTAAGACCAGGGTAATTTGTTTCGCTGGTTCATTTGTTAACGAAGTCGGTATACTTCATATTATATTAATTCCTGGTTATGCAGGAAAATGAACACGAAAAAGAAAAATATGACAAAATCATCGTGTTCTCATTAATATTATAATCGGGTATTATTGAAAATTATCGCTAAAATATAACATTTATTTTTTTATATGTAAATAAAAATGATTGACATCACATAGAAATTATATTACAAACATGTTTCTAATAGACCAGGAAATCTTATTAGAATATTATCTATTCATTTATTTATTATGTATTATTATTTATTCATTTATTAATCATATATTATTTATTTTATGTTATTATTTATCCATTTATTAATCTCTGCGTCTCGAGAATAGATTCATTTACGAACCCAAAAAATGATATTGGAAAATGTGACAGGTAGCATCACAAATCCACTAAAAGAGAAAATGGTCATCGCATTCGTCGGTTGCTTTACATCAATATGGTCGACGTTTAACAGTTTGATTAGAGAGGCTGTTCAAACTTCTTCAGATGATATTGTTTATTACTCTATTTCCAATTGTAATACTTAGCATGTCACTGAAATATGCAATATAAAAAAGGTGTAATTTATATTTTTATAGCGTAATTTTTGTGGTAATATTTTCTCAAGTTGATTAAATGGAGACGAATCGACATAAATGATTTTATAATTAAACTTATTTTAAATAACACCATTCGTTTGAGTGATAGAGTTATTTGGAGGGAAATTGGGAGGGTGTTTTTCTGTATTTGTTTTCGCCTAGAACTTCCTACAGTCGACGTATCTTTTCCCTTACGTAATGCCTTTTCTAATAAGTAGAGTTTTTATTTCATATGTAGATACGTTTTACGTAGAAATAGAAAATTATACGGAGAACGAGCATATTATCACACCCAACTCGCCGGACAGTTGATCTGCTCGCCAAATTTGACTTCTTATTACATAACTATTTTTATTATCTTTACACCTCGCTACCAATTTATTTGATTCGGCACGATAATTGTTCAGAATTAAATTAGTTATTCGCTCACATAGTTTCAAATTCTGACATTGGCTAAAAGATCCCGCGTTCGAACTAACTCAGTTTGATACAAAACTATTCAATATTTGACAACAATTGTTCATACGAACCTAACAATGAAATTTGATCGAGCTTCAGCCATGATCTTCTTCTCATTGAGAATGTGTTCCTGTTGCCGGGTTTCTACAATGTGTTGTTTACGCATTTCTTTTAAGGCAAACGTTCGGTCATTGTCTTCTTTAATTTGTACCTGAAAAACAAAGAAAAGATTAATAACTTGAAGACATTTACAAACTAATAACAGACGAAAACAAAACAATATAATGTAAAACGTACACCAGAGAATAATTGCATAGCATTTAATCAATGCGGGATTAAAATAATATCTTATTCGGCAATGAGAGGTAACTCCAAATGGATTAAAAAGTACCTTAATTTGAACTTATTCACTGTATTAGATGATTCCATTCCACATTCCAAAACAATTATATATATATATATATATATATATATATATATATATATATATATATATATATATATATATGTATGTATATGTATATATATGTATGTATATATATGTATGTATATATATGCATATATATGTGTATATATATGTATATATATGAGCATATATATGTATATATATGTATATATATATGAATATATATGTATATGTATGTATATGTATATATATATGTATATATATGTATATATATGTATATATATGTATATGTATATATATGTATATGTATATATATTTATATGTATATATATGTATATGTATATATATTTATATGTATATATATGTATATGTATATATATGCATATATATGTATATATATTTATATGTATATATATGTATATATATGTATATGTATATTTATATTTATATATATGTATATATACATATATATGTATATATATTTATATATATATATATGTATATATATATATGTATATATACATATATATATTTATGTATATATATGTGTATATATATATTTATATATTTATATATATATTTATATATATATTTATATATTTATCTATATTTATATATATAAATATTTATTCATATATTTATTTATATATATTTATATATATATTTATATATATATTTATATATATATTTATATATCTGTAATATAAAGCTTAATGTCTGTGTGTGTGTGTGTGTTTGTGTGTGGTCATGAATAGGCTCCTATATGGTGGACTATTTTAAAAAACTGATTACACACAATGATAAGAGATGTATCGCGACACAGGAATGGGTATGTTTGATCTGACAGAACGGTGGTTTATAAAAATTGTGGGGTCTGCGTTCGCGTTTGGTCCATAAAGTATGGAAATTAAAAAATTAAAAAATTAAAAAAAGAAATGTTTACAAGTATTGTTGATATAGATGTACATGAGATTATTTGTATAAAGTATGTTTTAACTTAAATAGGGATGGTAAAATAAAATTGTGGGGTCTGCGTTCGTGCCTGGCCTCCATAGAATGGAAATAGGCACAAACTTTAATAAAGACTTTTCATATCTATCTGCGTAAGTATACTTTGATAATTATGTTTCAGTTTAAAGAAATATGGTATAATAAAATTATGGGGTGTTCGTTCGCACCTGACCTCCATAGAATGGAAATACGTCACAATGTTAAACAAGGGTTTTTAATATATATCCACAGAATATTGTTATAAGTGTTTCAGTGTGAACAGGTATGGTATAATAAATTATGGGGTTTATCTATTTTTACTTTCATCATATTTTGCTTTAGTTTTAAAACCCCAAATTCAACCCAAATTTACAACCCTTCCTTTTCATAACCTATCATACTTTCATAAATCAGTCCATTTTCTGTAGGCTCTTTTTGAACCCAGTCAACGACGTGCACTTTTGCTAGTATATATATATATATATATATATATATATGTATGTTTAAATATAAATTTATATATGTATATTTATATATACGTAGTTATATATATATATCATATATATATTTATGTATATTTATATATTTATATATATTTATGTATATATTTATATATATATTTTATATAATTACATATATTTATATATATATACATATTTATATATATACATGTATTTATATATATATATATTTATATATAAAACAAATAGTGAATGTAACATATTAAAAAACACTTTGAAAAAAGTTAAAAACATATTTAATTTTAAAAAGGAAACACTAAATTAGTGGATAGTCCTTAATCCGCGGTGTTTCGAAGAAATACTTTCTTTCTCATCAGAGTGTAGGATTTAACAAAATGCGGGATCAGATTTTTCTTGCAAAAGTATTTGATAAAGTTACAAGTAAGTCATAGATCTTACTTGATAACAAAAAATGAAGCAGAGGGAATAGGGTGAATAAAAAAGTGATTTCATGTGGATGGATAGTCTGGTGAAAGATTAAGTATCCCATGTCGGTAAAATCCAAAAATGCAGAATCCAAAAAAGTTAAATTTCCATTCGCACAAGTAAATTCCAAGAGAATCTTGTAATTGGAAGATGATCCAAAGCAATGCAAAATGCAGAAATCCGTGGAATAATTCACAAATAGGTACATGGAAAAGGGAATGAAATCCAATAATATTATTAAAAGAAAGATGAAATGTGCGTAAAAAAAAAACATCTAAGAAATGTAAAACTTGACTGTCGGGGCGAGGCTTAATTAAGAAAACTAGCTTTTACATCTGGTTGAGATTACTTTATAAATATTAATTCTTTAATATTTATAATATAATTTAGTTTTGCCATCTTGGATCATTTTGGTAAACTTAACTGTAATTCTTATTTCACACACACACACACACACACACACACACACACACACACACACACACACACACACACACACACACACACACACACACACACACATATATATATGTATATTTATATATATATATGCATATTTATAACTACTTCATTTACGCACATAAAATTAATAGACGAAAGTATAAATTTATGCGTAAACTGTAAGTATTTACTTCAAAACTGCTCAATACGTAGGTAGAGCTAATTAGTGATTTATAAAATATAAGTCTGAAGAATCCTTGAGTGGATGAAACGCGGAATATTCAGTGTAGCTTAATCGCCATATATATATATATATATATATATATATATATATATATATATATATATACTAGCATTACAGCCCGGCGTTACCTGGGTGTTTGGAGGTGTATGTTGAGCAAAAAAACAAAAATAAAAAAGCGGTCATATTTTTTTAATTTGACCCCTATTATGACCCGCGATGGGCTCAAATAAAATTATTAAGTTAGATCCATGTCCAAGGAACCTATATCTAAAATTTCAAGTGTTTAGACCCAAAATTGTCGGAGGAGTTTGGTAGAGTTCTCAAAGGCCAAATCGTTGAACTTTGACCCGTTAACAGCCAAATTCTGGCCGAAAGCCACCACAAAGAGTTTCCCAAATCTCAGTACCCTGTATATCAAATTTCGAGTCTGTAGACTTAAAATTGATAGAGTTATTGCGTAGGGAAATGTACACAGACACAGACACACACATTCACTTACACACACACACACATATATATATATATATATATATATATATATATATATGTGTGTGTGTGTGTGTGTGTGTGTGTGTGTGTGTGTGATAAATTCAACTTAAACTCTGTAAATTAGAATTTATAACAATTTATTTCTCGATAAGGAATACAAGTTGAAAACTTAAAATTTTACTTATTCCATGAAGTTTCAAATTTTCCTTATTTCATGGAGTTTCAAAAATTGAAAATAGTTAGCAAAATAATATTGATAAACAAGTTACAATTTTGCTGGCTAGCACATAAATTGAAAACTACAAAATATGAGAAAAGTCTTATTTGTATAAAAGTTGATAATTATGTAAGCATGTATGTATATATACATGTGTATATAATTTAATTTTTAGAAAGTTCATTCATCATTAATTGGACTCTAAAGTTTTGTTCTAATGTACTCTCGAATATCTTTTAATCATCAGTGCTATTCACTGTGTTATGTGCCACTGCGGATATATCTAAAAAGGCATGGTAACGCGAAATGATAGCAGTATGTCTCAGTTGATTAAATAACATGTTTAGTTGACAAATTGCGAGGAATTATCGACTGCAACAACGTGTACTTGAAGGTTGGAGAGAACAATAACAAATACAAGACAAGGAAAACAATCAGAAACATGTAATTATTGTGAATATCAGTTCAAGCTAACTTGTTTTGTTATCATGTTAAAATGTAGATTTGGAAACAAATGTGTTACAATTATAAAGTTTTATATTAAAAAAAATTCTAATCTAAAATATTGTGAATTATTATCGTATATACACGCTAGCATTAAAATACTTATCCGATTTCGACGGTACATAATCTTAAGAAAAAAAACTTTCAATAAGTTGAAAGAGGTGTGAACTATCAAAAATATCAAGCCACCGTGGAGAAAATTAAATAAAAAAGCAGTTATGATTTTAAAAGAACTGTGATTGACTCATCTAGGTAAAATCTATATAATTTACAACTGTGTAGTAATTAGAGAGAGAGAGAGAGAGAGAGAGAGAGAGAGAGAGAGAGAGAGAGAGAGAGAGAGAGAGAGAGAGAGAGAGAGAGAGAGAGATATGAATAGACACAGATATGAGTATCATTGTCATGATATGAACTGTCGTGGAAAATTAAGTTTGGAAAATGTTTAATATTTATTTGGAGAAAGACATGAAATCATTGAAGCTGTCTTCCTTTCACCTATTTTGTATTCAGAAAATAATTACACGAACATAAATTGGCAAACTCTCATAAACTAATCCGACGGATAAAAAACTCGACGAGCCACAAATGTTGTCTATTTACTTCTTGCTTTGTTGCCGAATGAGTTTCTCTTACGCTTTTATTAACTCCCAAAGTCATTTTTACAAATATTCTACTAGACAATTTTCTTTTAACTGTGCTTTACACGTTCTCGTTCATGCTAAGACATTTTCCCAAACTTCACCTGATAAGAATTATCATTCAACTACTTTTTGGTGAATTTTGCAGCGTGAGTTGAAAGCATAGATTTTCTCGGAAACACAAACTTTTTCATTATTGAAATTGATGCTTTTTCTAAAATACACATATATTCATTAGTGGTGAGGCTTATATAACACAAAGTTGACTATCCAAACCCAAACGATGAAAATACACCCAAAAAATAATTCTTACATTATTTAATTGGAATTTTATTATTGAGATGAGTACCATTTATTAATTTATTTATTACGGACTATTAGCCTCATATTTTTAATTGTTGTTTCACGACGCTTCGGCCAACTATTCCTCTGGCCTTCGTCAGGTGGTAATCGCGGCAAGATAGGAACTCCGAATCTCCTAACTGCATCTACAGCAATTATTGCCTTCCGTAGTTGTCTCACCACGTTTTGGCCAAGTAAGCCACTGGCCGGCTTTGGATAGGATTGAAACTGCTATCTTCAGACAATTCTCACCTGGAACCGTGTAGATTCAACGTCTCTATCCATTGCATCTCTTTGTCTACATCTGTAATGATGTAACAATTCATATAACATAGAGCCGTCATTTTCATCCTGGAGTAATCTCTCTTGGTTGATAATTTAGGGCCTATCTGGAATTGTCATCATTTCCACATCACCAATTTACTTATATTAGTTACTATGTTTTTAACTGTGGAAAACGAAGTAGCATCTTTTTCATTGTTCAAAACGATGAATAGTTGTCTTTTTTCTAATTTTTACAACTCTGATTTTCATAACTCAAAAGCTTATTTTTTTCTAAGGTGAAATTTAATATTCAATATTAAGATAAATTTAGCAATTCTGAGACTGATCTGAAAAGAAATCTCATATCAACAAAATACTTGAAAGCAAAATATTAATAAAATGATTGAAAAATTAACCAGGTTAAATTTTTTTTTTAGTTCAGCAATGTTCGTGCGTACTTAGAAATTTTTAATACCGAACAGATTAGGTTATCGAAATATTATCAACATTTTTCTTTTAAATATATCAATGATAAAAAGGTTAACGGTTAAAGGTTTTTAAAAATAAAGACGGCATTGAATTATTATTATTTTTACTTAATATTATTTGAATATTTATTGAAAGCACAGATGCAATAGCGCAAAATACTGTGTGTGTATTGTGTGTTTAATGTGTTGTATGTGTATATTTATTTCATTATTACTTATTCCATTTTAGAATGTAAACGATCGAAAAGTCCAAACTGCTTTAATCTGCAAATTATCTATCAAATTCCGTTAATATTTGCACGGCTGTATATTTGAATGAGTCTTATGGCCTAAAAGCATCCTAAATTGTGATGCATCGCCATTATTAACGTTTGCTTATAAATGAGTCACATAAGTTTGCTATAATCCGAAAGACCTTTTGATCTAAGAGATCCGGTTATAAGTGATCAGAAATAATTGGATTTTTATTGTTTTATTTATTGTTTGGCACAATAGAAAAGTTCGTACATTACCAGTTCCACTCGACCAAATCCACCAACTCCTAACGTTGTAAGGACCTTGAGATCAGACAGCTTCAGTTTGCTGAATTCGGGGTCCAACCTAAAATGAAAAAATCAAAGGCAAAAATAGCGAAGGTTAAAAAATGTAAAAGATATAAATGAACCATTTAGAAATGTAAAAAAAAAAAAATAAAAAAAATAACGAAGGCTATTCGCCACACGGATGACGTCATGTTTGTAATTCTATCAGAAGATGAAGAACTACTGATCTTATTTTCAATTGCTGGTCTTTGACTCTACCGCTTTCTTCTTAATAGACGTACAAAAACTTCAGAAGATCATGAGACTTATAGAAACAGTGCATATATAAAACAATAATATAATGTAGGTCAAGTAGATTGACAATTACAATATCGAAATGACTACTACTACTACTACTACTACTACTACTACTACTACTGCTGCTGCTGCTACTACTACTACTACTACTACAATAATAATAATAATAATAATAATAATAATAATAATAATTGACAGAACCCATAAAAGCAGTAAATGTAGACTCCGTGGGCAAGTACACGAAACAGTAAACTACATAATAATTGAATGTAGCAAACTAGCTTTCAAAGGAATACCAAAAAAACACACCACTTTGTAGAAAAAGACCTTACTGAGTACTATATAAACGATATAGAATTTGAACACGCAAAAAAATAATGCAAACACATCCGGACGCATTATTGAAAAACGAAAATCACAAAATCGATATGAAGGTACAAACAGACAAATACGACGTCTAAACGAGGAGAACTTTAGTAATAAAAGCCAATCAGAAGGAAAAACTTGTCAAATCGTAGATTTTGCATTCGTAGCAGATCACATAGTGACGGTCATAAATGCAGAAAAACGAAGAAACTAATGAAACCTGACAGAGAACTGAATATAGAACATAAATTTTCTCACTATAAAAGCATGGAAGCACTGTGTATAGTCACGAAAAAAAAATCTGGAACAGCGAAAGGAAATTGAAATGAAAATAATGACAAACAAATGGCAATTTTGAAAACAGCCGAAATATTGGAAAAATCCCCTGAATGTGGAAACCAACAACAGATAAATGAAAAGGAATTTGAAGTGATGTATTGTCATAATTTTAAAGGAGACTAACGAACGTTACAAACTAGAAACCAATAGTAAATTGCACTTGCAATAACGCTGAACATACACTTGTTATCACTGGGACTCCAGGAGAATTGCACTGGTTACAATCAGTGATACCTCCACTGCAGAGTGCGAAGAGGACTGGGACGACGTGGAGGCTTATTGCCACCCAAATTCCAATTAAGGCTAATGGTCGATGCCAGCGAAAAATTAATGGCAATTGGCTATAGCGATAACGCAA
This sequence comes from Euprymna scolopes, assembly GCF_053919585.1. Lineage (NCBI taxonomy): Eukaryota > Metazoa > Mollusca > Cephalopoda > Sepiida > Sepiolidae > Euprymna > Euprymna scolopes. The sequence goes on from NC_136495.1 coordinate 82,918,944, forward strand.
ATTCATTTGCAATGGTTAGGGACAAAGGTGGAGAATACAGGATATTTGAGGGTACTTGTTATTATCTAGACTTCAAGGAACACTGCAGGTTGCCGACAAAGAGAAATCTTTGATAATGGCTTGTGTGAAAACTTGTAGTGAGTACAATAATAATAATAATAATAATAATAATAATAATAATAATAATAATAATAATAATAATATACTCTGTACCATTTATAGGATAGACAAAAGAGGAACTGATGAATCTCAACCAGAAGACCAGGAAACTCATGACTATGCACAATGCACTAAATCAAAAGGATGATACTGATCGACTCTATGACAAGAAAAGACGGTGGAAGAGGGCTAGTTAGTATAGAGGACTGCATAAATAACACAAGAAAAGAATTGGGAAAATACATAATGCAAAATACTGAACGAATAATTACTGCAGCAAAAGACACTGAAAAATAAACAAAACAGAAACAGAAGTAACGATAAGACGAGAAAAGAAAATGGAAAGAGAAAAACACATTCGTAAATATGACAAAACATTACTCAAACGAAAACACTTGGACATGGGTGCAAAAAGGAAACCTTAACAGAGAAACTGAATCCCTAATAACAGCCACAGAAGATAACGCGATTAGAACCAACCACATCAAAGCAACTGTGACAATATGAAATGGTAGCCAAAGCAAGAATCTATTTTGTTAATATCTCATCAGAATGTCTGAAATTTATTCAAACGTTCTTTAATTTTAGTCAGAAAATTAATTCTAAACCCTCTCCCCCCCCCCCAAAAAAAACAGTATGACAAAAACATTCCATGCACATTTTAAAAGTATTTCTCATCAGGTTGGTAGCAAAAGTTTGCTCTGTAATGTTCTTAATTTTAAGCTTTGGATTTACACAATCATTGAAGAATCTGATTCTGGGTTCAAATCACCGTAACAATTACTGAACATGTAGGAATATGTAAGAAGTACTGAATAAGCATGCAATAAGTACTGTATAAATATACAGCAAGTACTGTATAAATATACAGCAAGTACTGTATAAATATACAGCAAGTACTGTATAAATATACAGCAAGTACTGTATAAATATACAGCAAGTACTGTATAAATATGCAATAAGTACTGTATAAATATGCAATAAGTACTGTATAAATATACAGCAAATGTATAAAAAGTGTGCCAACTTACGACGATACAGCCACGTCATCTTCATAAACTCGTTTCACATTTCCAATATTGCCAATCAACTGTGAATAACACCTGAAAGATAAAATCATTTCATGCTTGTCATTCAATAATAAAATAATCCCTTACAAATTTCATAAACATGCATTTTTTTTACAAATTTTAATGAAAAAAAAAAACGATATAACGACGACATGTTTCATGATTAGCAGATTAATAAGAAAGCGTGGTGCATTGTAAATTTTATAGTATTTAAAAATAAATAAGTAAACTTGTATTAATATGATTATATATCCTCATTTGTAAAATTAAATTAGCTTTACAAGGTCATAGGTCAGCATAATTTGACTCAATATAATCAAATGACAGTTTGTAAACATTGTATATTTTACTCATATGCACATGTATAAAAAAGATGCGATTTTAATATGTAATTATATACTATTTAAATGGTGTGCATTATTCATTTTATGAAGAATGAGGTCGTGATAGGATGTAGAGTGCGTTACTGTATTTAACGTGCGTCTTCTTGGGTGCATAATTGGTGTAAGTTATACCATTACGGACTATGGAATAAGTGGTGTCGGATGAAAATTATGTGTCATTAACGCTTCAATACTTTTCAACAATCTATACATTTAGTATGGAAAGATAACAAATTGTGCTCAATCAGTTGTAGAAATTATTTGTTCACGATACGTAATGTGCATCAGTATTAATGAAAAAAAAATTTGGAAAAATATAAAAATAATTGGTATTATTAGAAAAATATTTATGTGATATAAATGATTCGACATTTAAAAAAAAAAAGGATTGATATGTTGCAGAAAGATTGTGTATAAATACGAAATGGATTTATGTAAAGTATGGCAAGATTTGTATTAACGCGTAAAGCGTTCATATGATGTAAAAGTATCCAGTATTAACACAAAATTGAATACTATGCTTTAATATTAACGCTAAACTGAATAGTGTGATGTCAAAAGATTTAGTATTAAGTAAAAAAATTGGTATGATGTAAATAGATTCGATCTAAATGCAAAAACGATTGACATATTGTGAAAAACCATAAAAAAATTCATACAATATAAAACAAACAACAGTACATAAAAATATCCTTAATTCGTTTTAAATGGATCATTCATAGTCGAAAATGCACCCCACTCTATCAGGCGGGTAGTGGCCTTAAAGATTGATTATGGATGTTTTATGTGACAGATACCAACATGATCATTCTTCCCCAAGGCACCTGCACGCACAGCTGGAGGGTGAAATGGTTGTCATATTGAATAATTGAATGGAACCAGGTATGCCACCGACCCGACAGTTTGTGTTACACCACTTTTGACACTTCCATATACATAGAAACCTATATGTACGTATACACCCACAAATACATTTATATACGCAAATGATAACTGAAGTGCTTGCGTGTTGCTGCATTTATCCGTCGTCTCTTCGTTTTCGTTCGTTATTCCATAGGTATTGTTTTAGAGAGATTGCCGATGTGTATGGTCTGTAGCAAAGACAGAAAAAAACATTGGAATTTCCACGGCATTGCGAGGGAATATAGATGATAATTGCATGGTTGTTCGAAGAACATCATATTGGATTAAACTCAAGCGTCAAATTACGAAGAGTTATAATACCCACTGACGAATAAGCATTAAATGCCACACGTGTGAATTGTGTAAATGAGTTTTCCTCTCGATGATTAAGAAAATCACGTAAAGATACGCGATATAGCAACCACTCCAAATATTTCAAAATACATTATGAGACAACCTGTCTTATGCAAAATGATGTCTAAGCAATTTGTTCTAGATTAAAAGCGCACATGAGGTTATACGGGAATCAAATCTCAGAATGCCACTCCTATCAGCATACAAACATACATACACAGGTCTACGCTCAATACTAACCCATACAGGTATATACATATATGAAGACAAATTATACTCACTCTCGATCGAGGACCAAACAATCAACTCCAGTTGGATCAGCAGCCAAAATGTTTGCAGTTCGTAAATCATCTCTAAAACGGAACAGAAAAACATAAGTTTTCAAAGAATTCAAACATTCGACGATTATTAGATTGTTCAACAATTATTTATGTAATATTTGTATATCATGCATTAATATCGTATAGTGGCATGAAGTTAATTGCTGCTGATATTGTGTGACAATAAATACTAAGTTTATACGAAGATAATATTTGTATATCATACATCGTATGTGAAATAAAAAAGGATCGGCCGAGCCGTTTTCGAGTCCATTTAATTAATAGTTTTTCTTAAAAAATAGCAGGTAAAAAGGAAAAACGGAAAGCAAATATATCATAACGTGTAAATCAAAAAATTATACGAAACTAAGGCAAATTGGACATATAAATAGAGACTAAAATTTGAAAGGTGTCATTTAGGAATTTGGGAGTAAATAAATAAATAAATCAAAGAGGAAAAATAATGATAAAAATAGAACAAACATTAAAAATTAAATGAAGATAAAAATAGAAAATTGTAGAAATATCATCTAAAAGTAAGAAATACGAAAGTGGGATACTTAATTCGAAGGAATTGAAAAAAAAAATACTATTATCTTTCGTACTATTATAATTACCCTACTATTATTTGGTATATTTTTACTACTCTCATAAGTAGTAATGGTTTTTTTACTCCTCCATTTTGACATGAATATGTATACTTAACCTTTTGCATCAAGTTAAATGCACTCATAGTCATTGCCACCCGAATCTCCAACCGCCCCCTTATGATCATACTCCCCGTATCATAACAGAAGAAACTTATAAATATATTGTCGCATGTTACCTTTCAGCTTTACAACCTTGCATAACCCCACCCCCAAATTATAAGGGATTTTATAGCCGCCATTTGTCGTTTAGGTGGCACCAATCAAAGTTACCCACTCCATAGAAAATAGATACCACACAAACCGTTAAAATAAATTACCACGCAACAAAAATATACCCCCTATTTAACCATAATACATATACCCCTTAATCTCAATACTATGTTAAAGGCCATATACAATCTTATATATCATACTATATATAACAAGCATCTCCTTATCTATTACGAATTCGATAAAGCTTCCCCCAACATTCTATAATTCCTCTTAATCTTTTTCGTCCCTAATGAACCTTACGCTAGATACCGCATCTTCCCCATGCTACCTAGCACCTTCTCTACTCTTCTGATGAGAAGCATTAGGCTTCGAAATGTCCTGGCTTGAAGAGTTCTTTCTATCCCCCTAATTTTGCCTGTATTCCATTATTAAATAAATGATCCATTCTATATCTACCAATATATAGTTTTGTGTCTTCATTTCATATTCTTGTTGTCCTATTGTATAAGCTCCAATAATAATCGTTGAGTTTGGCATTATCCGGATAAGTCTCCTCTTGTGGAATTGAACTTTCTCTTTTCCTTATATATATATATATATATATATATATATATATATATATATATATATATATATATACTAACAAATGTACCGTCGTTGACTGGGTTCAAAAACAGCCTACAGAAAATGGATTCTGATTTATGAAAATATGATAGGTTATGGAAAGGAAAGGTTGTAAAAAGATAGCTTCGAATTTGGGGGTATCAAAACCAAAGCAAAATATGATGAAAGTAAAAATACAATAGATAAACCCCATAATTTATTATACCATACCTGTTCATACTGAAACACTTATCACAATATTATGTGGATCTATATTAAAAAACCTTGTTAAACTTTGTGACATATTTCCATTCTATGGAGGTCAGGAGCGAACGACCACCCCATAATTTTATTATACCATATTTCTTCAAACTGAAACATAATTATCAAAGTATACTTACGCAGATAGATATGAAAAGTCTTTATTAAAGTTTGTGCCTATTTCCATTCAATTGAGTCCAGGCGCGAACGCAGACCCCACAATTTTATTATACAATCCCTATTTAAATTAAAACATACTTATCAAAGTGTTATTATGTACATCTATATCAAAAACCCCTGTAAACGTTTTTTTTTAAATTTTAAAATTTTTTATTTCCATACTTTGTGGACCAGGCGCGAACACAGACTCCACAATTTTTATGAACCACCGTTCTGCCAGATCAAACATACCCATTCCTTTATCGATACATTTTCTATCATTATATGTAATCAGTTTTTTTTAAATAGTCAACCATATAGGAGCCTATTCGTGACCACACACACACACACACACACACACACACACACACACACATTCAGCTTTATATTATATATATATATATATATATATATATATCTGACTTTTATAATATCTTGTATACAATACTAAACCTAGGCACTAGAAGATTGGAACAAGAACAAGGATACTTCTGAATCCGATTAATACTCATCGTTCGCCTTTTCCCTACTTTTTACGTAAATTACTAATCTAACAATTGCACTTATGGTCTTTATTTAGAATACATTTCCAAATACACGTTAATCAATGAAATCTAAATGTTACTCTAATTCAATATATTTTTTGTACGAATTTATGAGTTTAACATCTTGTATTATTTACCTACACTCATATTCCATGTTATTTTTTGTCGATATTATGAGCACTAATCGTTATTATGTTTTTCTGATTCTGAGCATTGTTACTTAATTATTTGTATTTAGTAGAAGTTCTGTATAGTTGGCATATTTAACGAGTCATTTTAACTTAAAATATTCGTTGATTCTTTGAGTTCCTGATTTTTCAGTGTTATTTTAATCTAATTGCACACAATGTGCAATATAATTACAATCAAGATTAGAACAACATTTTTGTTGCTGTTGTTGGATTCACCGTGTGAATTTTTATGATGTTTTCGCATACTGTAAATCAGTGTTAACTAATGACTAAGGATGTTTAAAATATTAATTTTTTAATACAATCGTGCAACAATTCATTTGCTGTGCCACGGATTTCCATGAACCTTCATAATCATATTCTTATCCAATTGCCTATTTCGAAAATACCCTTACTCTATCACGTGATCTTACTTAACCAATCAAAATCATTGCAGTATTCTTTACACTCTGATAACAACTTCAAAACAAGCGCCGTTTTCGTTATCTGAAACACGGAAAGAAAATAGATGAACACACAGCGGTGATTAAGCTAGACTCGTAATAGTTATTCTAAGTTTGTACAATACGTGCCAAAAAGCGGGTGGACTTACCCTTGCAGTGCTTTTTCACCAAAGAAATCACCCTTCTGTAAAACGCGTATTAATTGTTCCTGTTGTGTTCCATTTACCTTTTTGGTTACTTTCACCTGAACAAAAATGAACGAAAAGTGGAAAAAAGAGACAAGTGAAGATCAGCATTTCTACCATTAAACAATAATTAAATATGAGTTCATCACCGAGAGGCTTAGGTAAATTGATGCGTACATGCATCGATCAATATATAACGACAGAAATACATAAAAAATACTAAAATCTTCTGTACTAATCTCATGTTTTTTACGTTGTAGTATTATTTGTTTATCTCCAGTCTCGCAGACTAAATTAATGTTTTATTTAGTGAAACATTAGCATCAACAAAAACAAAAGCAGAATAATACATTGAGGGGAGTTCAATAAATTATGTTCCTAAAATACTTCCAGTTGTTTGATCTAGCTGAAATTTTGCATGTTCAATGATTTTTTTTTCTGTATGGGTTATATTGCAAATTACAGCTCTGAACTAATTGTAGTTTCTGATTTACAGGTGTTTGGACTGAGGCATGTTGGAAGTGGAGTTTGTTGGGTGTTGGGTGTCGTGCAGTGATCTGATTTTTAAAGGATGGACGCCATTGATAAAACGAAAGAAACGTATGGTAATGATAACCTTGTGGAGCAACAATTCAAACATGGCCGTAAACATCCTCAAGACAGTCAAAGTTTTTCAGAAGACTGATTACACAGTATGATATTTGCGTCTATCAGTATGATTCAGAAACCTAAACCCAGTTAAGGCTAAGCATTTGGACTTACCATATTCAAAGAAGCCAAAGGTGTAGGCTTACGCTGAACAAGTTATACTCAGTCTACAGAGATCAGGATAGAGCAATGATGACAGATTTCCCGGCAAAATTACAGGACTTATTATGCTTCCCTTTTAAGATCAGAAAGACGAGCGGGTGGCTACGAAATCCTTCTCTATTTCCTTCTCTCCTGACCTTTTATCTCTTTCCAGCAATTAAGTTGTTTTTCAGATGCTGCTTTGATTTCCGAAGTCACATTATAGTTGGAGGAGCAACCTATGGTGTTCTACAAAAATGCTCTTCAAATCTGCATTAAGCGACAGGAAAATGCATAACTCTGGGTTGTTCTTATGTAGGGAGTGGCTAATAACTGTGCCAAGTTTCGTCGATCCATTTCGATGAGTACATCAAAGGCATTCTTTATTAAACACCCTTCGTAAGATAGTATTAAAAATAAATTCTTATACTATAAAAGGAATAGCTCAATCGTATCCAACCCTCGATTTGAAAGATAGCAATAATACTAGGGTGTTGAGGATGTAATGTGTCGAGGTCATAAAGGAAGAACAACAGCTGAGATATTAAGAAAAATCTATGAGTGCGGAAACCACCCACATAATTCGGTGACACTGGCAAGCATAGAAATAATATGGCTGTGAGAAGAAATACTATTCCAAGAAAACGACTGTAACGGCATTCCCACTTCCTTCTTCCGTCTCAAGAAGTGAAAAGTACTAAAAGTATGGGGAGACTTGTTGCAGGTTACAGGGATCACCACCTGCGTTTACTAGTAATATTGTAATTAATTTTGTGAGAACTAGTAAGTATATAATAGCAATGAGTGTGAAAAAATATCATAGAAACTCGTTGTAACATGCGTTCTGGTAACTATGTCCAAATTCTGAATTTTTTATATCCCCAACACACATAGTTAGAAACATCGTCAAACACACATAACACATACATGACACACACACATACACTTGCATTTAACGCGCATGTGGAGTGGCTTGGTGCGTTGGGGTGAATGTTGTCAACCGACCTTCAGTAAATACCACAGTACATGTGTTAAAATAATATAATGATAATTTGAATAAATACTCTCAGTAGCACGAACTAAAATTAATGACCGTTAAAGATATTTGATTGCAGATAAGTGTTTATGGCACAAACGTTTTGAAACGACATTCAACAACAGCAACATTGTTATTATATAGTTATCTTTCAACAAATAGTTTTGATGAAGTACGTCTGAGAAGAGTAGGTTGAATGATAAGTGAAATGCTTTCAAATAGACAGAAGAGAAAAAGTGTTCTAACTACGGTGGCAGTTAGGGATCGAAAATGCCCCATTTAAACGTTAACAAACGAAGATACACTAATGATTTTGTCGAATAAGAAAAAATAAATGAAGAATGCTATGCATATAGCGATGGAAGGATAAACATGTTAAAACTTCAAAATTATTTGTCTCGATTAAAATAGCTGTTTTTATCAGATAAAATGAAAACCGATCCAATCTTCGTTATTTTAAAAAGGATTCTCTGTATAGTCAGATACAAAAAATGTTCGGATTATACATAATTCCTACAGCAAATCAAACAATAGAAATATACCGAGCGCTGATACAATTTCAAAACGCTAGAAAAATAAACATTTATTGTATACATATATATATATTAAATATATATATATATAATATATATATATATATTAAATATATATATATATATATATATATATATATATATATATATATATATATATTAAATATATTATACTGAAGTGCAGTCTCTGACGCTCACAGCAGCTCCTGTTTTCAGAAGACATTTCCTTGAAACTTGTCCTGCACCTCAAATTAGTTTCTATTAATTTTTCTCTCTTGACAAATTCTATTTTCGTGTCGATATTGGCCGTAAAATCTTTTTTCGAAATTTATTCCCAATTTCATATTAAAAACTTCGTTTCGAGAAGTTTAGACCAATCGGAAACATATATGTACATATGTAGATAAACATATATGCACATATGTAGATAAACATATATGCACATATGTAGATAAACATACATGCACATATGTAGATAAACATATATGTACATATGTAGATAAACATATATGTACATATGTAGATAAACATATATGTACATATGTAGATAAACATATATGTACATACGTAGATAAACATACGTGTACATATGTAGATAAACATATATGCACATATGTAGATAAACATATATGTACATATGTAGATAAACATATATGTACATATGTAGATAAACATACGTGTACATATGTAGATAAACATATATGCACATATGTAGATAAACATATATGTACATATGTAGATAAACATATATGTACATATGTAGATAAACATACGTGTACATATGTAGATAAACATATATGCACATACGTAGATAAACATATATGTACATATGTAGATAAACATATATGTACATATGTAGATAAACATACGTGTACATACGTAGATAAACATATATGCACATACGTAGATAAACATATATGTACATATGTAGATAAACATATATGTACATACGTAGATAAACATATATGTACATATGTAGATAAACATATATGTACATATGTAGATAAACATATATGCACATATGTAGATAAACATATATGTACATATGTAGATAAACATATATGTACATATGTAGATAAACATATATGCACATACGTAGATAAACATACGTGTACATATGTAGATAAACATATATGTACATATGTAGATAAACATATATGCACATATGTAGATAAACATATATGTACATATGTAGATAAACATATATGCACATATGTAGATAAACATACGTGTACATATGTAGATAAACATATATGCACATATGTAGATAAACATATATGCACATATGTAGATAAACATATATGCACATATGTAGATAAACATATATGTACATATGTAGATAAACATATATGTACATATGTAGATAAACATATATGTACATATGTAGATAAACATATATGTACATATGTAGATAAACTGCGTGTAGAAATAAAATAGTCCATCTCAAATGAATATATCATGTTCTACTTATGAAATACTGTCATATAAACTGTACGGATTCACGTGTTAGTTTATCCCAACCCAATGAAAAAAATCTTTATATATATATATATATATATATATATATATATATATATATGGATTAATAAAGTAATAAGTAGATTGGCGTAGAGTAACTGGAGATAGATGACGTTTATAAATTCTTTACTCACCATTCCTTTTGCGATGATATAGAAGGTGTCCCCGCGAGCTCCTTGGCGAATAATATACTCTCCATCTTCGTAATGTGTCTGAAAAGAAAAAAAAATATATATTTACCTTACGAGAAATATTTTTATCAAAGATATCAGCGAAAATAAAGAACGTTAAGGATAACCTAGCAAAGAAATGAGCGCAAATACTGGACGTATAAATAATAAGAGTGTCCATTACGATATTCTCAAAGATGGTTTAGTTATATTAGATTGGGTTTCGGCTCAGGAGAGATGAAGTTACTTATACGATGGGAACAGGAGTATATTAGGATTCTATTAGCCTAATTTTAATCTCTGTCTAAATTTATTTCAATCAATTATTAAAAACTTATAGTCCCTGTTTATATTATTATTATTATTATTATTATTATTATTATTATTATTATTATTATTATTGTTGTTGTTGTTATTATTATTTTTATTATTATTATTTTTATTATTATTATTATTTTTATTATTATTATTATTTTTATTATTATTATTATTATTATTATTATTATTATTATTATTATTAGCATTCAAAAGAAATGGGCATCATATATGTGATTCGATTACTCTGTAATTATAAAATGTGATTTTCATAAAAACTGTTTGTAAATTACATGTTCTGAGTCCAATCAAAATAGTCAATTAAGGAAACACTAAGCAACACATAGGTTACATTCATTTTAGAGCAAATAAAATGTATTTTATGTTGATATAAATAAGGATTTAAAAATCAACATAAATGGTGTTTCTATCAGCATAAAGAAGTAAAGTTTAATGTCAAAACTGTTTGTACTGCCTAACCCTAACCCTAACCGTAATCCCAACGCTAACACATACCAATGCAGACTTCGCTGTTAAAGTGAATCCTTGTGACATCTAGATTGGTCGCATTACTCATGATGTCTTTATCAAGATCATGTTTGTAAAGCTCGGTTAATAACTGATAGCAATGAAATATACACGTGTACGTAAAAAAGCCATCTATTTTCAGAATCCAACCGTATGTTATTTAGCAGTAAGAAAAACTAGTTGCTAAATATTCGCAGAAGATTTATATCGAGGTTAGTACACTTATCTGAGTCAGATGGTAAGACCATTGCTATAGAGGAATGAAGAACATTTGATAGTTTCAAACATCATCTTTATCGTTAATGTTATAACGTTGAGAGTACTGGACTTTGCAAACGCTTTCGGCTTGAAGTTTTTGTGAAGCTACAGTTACAGAATACTCGTGTTAATAGATTATGAGTATTTGATACAATCGATGCAAACAATGTTGTATTGCAATTATAAATAAACCAAAAGGAAAGACCTGACGTTGCACGGGAATGAATGAAGATTACTACGATGTTCTTTTTGACTAGGTTGATAACACTATATTATTTCTAGCGTTGTTACTGCTTCCTCCATATACCTATTTGAAATTTTGAGGAGGCTCTGTCTATATAATATCACTTAGAGGTGGAAACACGTACATAGACGGTAACGGCACATAGACGGTAACGTAGTCTTAAGAAGATAAATTTATACATATGATATAGATTTCAGCAAAATATGAAATATTTAAAGTTTTAAGTGAGGTTAGGAGGTAACTAACGTTTCCATTGTCTTCTTTAAAATTTTTGCTTTAATTTCATAAAAATAGGATATGTACGTAGTTTCAAGAAGTTTTCACTTTTATTCCACTTATGAGAGCATTTATAAATTCAAGAAAACTTATTTTTTCGTGAGAAAATTTACATCAGAATTCAATTTTGGATTTTATGTAGATTCTCTAACCTTTTCTATAAGAAATATACAACCATCATAGACACGTACACTGACGGACATTCACGCATGTACAGGCACTGAGCTTTTTTTTTCATAGAAGAGTATTCTATAGAAATAATTGAATATTTTTATTTGTAAAATGTTGGTTGATCTTCACATTTAGTAATCAATAATCACATTGTCGAGATATGAATCCGTGTTGTGCGTCTTTCTGTCTGATCACTGCTGGACATGATGTAACATGTGAGAACGAAGGGCGAATGAGACGAGTAGTAGTGGGAGGAGTAGAATAGGAGAGGACCTGAAGGGTTAACTTTTGTATATTTACATCTTTTTAAATCATACGCCAAAAGAAATTTCACTAAATGTATCCAAGAAAAAAAAACAGTGGAGTAAGAAGTTCATGTTTAATTTTGAATATGTGTTTTTATTAATAGACAATAGTTTTTTTAGTTTTTCAATGATTTTTCATTATTTTTTTATCGTCTATCATTTCGCTTCGTCATTTGCGACATTTTGCAGTAGAAAATAAAGGACGATAATTCAGTTCAGAATGGTATTTCAACTAAAACTTTTCAGTGAAATATTGTTTGATGTTAAAAAAATCGATAAAATCCTTATAATGCCGATAAAAGATTCAAAACATACCATGTGATACCTTTTGTATTTCATTTGTAATTGGCTGGATTTTATTCTATAAATAAAGAACGTTATCAGAGTTTGCGTATTTTTAGGAATACAATTATAGCATCCTTAATAAAATACGATATTTACTCATTTACTTCAATTTCTTTTTAATTTTAATTCAGTGCAAGCTTTCTAAAATCAAGGCGATATTTACTGGAGAACACTTGAATTCTATCTGAGATACATACATATCCGTGTAATTAATCAAGATTCCCTTCTGCCGTTCAAATGTTGAGTTAATAAACACTGAAGAGCACTAATTATGTTATACATTATCTTTACTGCAGTTTTTTCTTGGTTTGGCCGAATTCCATGACAATATTTCATCTGGTTTGCTGAAAAGTGTTACATCATTAGAATAAGATACGCCATTCCTCATACGAAACTTTGTCGTAGCCATGCCGGGTGTGTCTTATTTGGGGTTCAAATATTCTGATATTTTGAATATTTGATCAGAATTGTCTTGTAAGATGATGTATTTTTATGTCAGATTGTCCTTAGAAATCCTCGAACAGAGAGACCGAAAACACCCAATGGTCGTGTATAGGAGGCATTCAACCATCTCCTTTTCCTCTACTCTTTCCGACTCTTATGTGCAAAATGTCCACTCAGTTTAAGCTGTTTCTCAGTAAAGGACCAAAAAGCCTTACTCTCCTGTGCTAACTTAGTTGCATTTTCTCAGAATTATCTCGCTGTTCAATTATAGACACTTATATTTGTTCAAATACGTTTATCAGCGCCAGGACAACGTGTATAATTATCGAAATAAGACGGGTTCGTAATACCCAATATTTACTAATAGATATCGAATAATATATAAGCATTGAATACTTATGAATTGAACACATTTACAAAAAATTCAAAATAATTTGCAAAAATAAAAGCAAATGGTAAATCATTGTTAATTTGAAATATATAAGCAAACCTATAAAAAAATGCAATCCAAAATGTATAAAAACAATATGTAATGCCTTACTTCTTCTAAAACGTCGGCTATTTTGCTTAAATTTTCCTCTGGTAAAGTCATAAAAGTTGGAACACTAAAAAAAAAAAAAGGAGAAATTAGTAAAACCATTTGTATTCGACATCATGCACTAGAAATAACGTTTACATTCTTCGAGAATCTAATTCTCGCGGATTATCGAATTTTGTGAATAAAGAAAATATAATAAAACAAAAGCGAGAAATTATTTTAATAATATTTGCATTTGAATAAATTATGAAATTTAAAACATGGAATTGAATCTTGTCAAAGTACGTGCATCGATTTCCGTAATGTCAAAATAAAAGTCCTTATATGTGCATGTTGATACAACATGGCTGAAATATTCTTTATGTGAAGTGAAAATTATAACTATTTTTATCTAGTTACAAGCATCTTTTATGAAATGAACTATTGAAGAATTAATAATGAGTTTTTTTCGTGTTGACAGCATTCCTGTTAATGTGTAATATATATGTTCGTCCTTATAACATCTTTATAGATATTTTCATTCTTATAACAATAGATCTTCGATTGCTGATCCTAACTAAAATGCCTCACTCAGAAGGAATTTTTAATAGAAAACAATTTGCCCTTAATTTTTAAATATAGCCCCCATTGACATCGATAAATCTGGTCCAACGAATGCAAAAACATCTAACATACATGTCTTCGAAAATCCCACTTACGGCACATGACGGCATCATTATTTCTACGCATTAGCCAGTTGAGGCTAAGAAAAACGAAGAAGTCAAATAAAGTCTCGTAATTAAAACCTAATAAGTAATTAAAACCTAATTACTAATTAAAAACTGATAAATAATTAAGGCTTAATGAGTCACACCTACAGTTAACTGACTCCGATATTACGAGAGCAGTGTCACGGGGTGCATCATTTTGGAATAAGCATTCTTCTAAGTCTCGATTGAATGGCTTCATTTAGTTGCCTTACTTTTCATGCATAGTACTGCTATTGCTTTTCTTTGACTCTATAATTATTAAGAATAAAACATCCAGAAGATATAAACTTGTCCTGTTTCTACTGTTGGCTTTGAATAATTTTTTAAACAGTGAACCATGTATTAAAGAGTGAACTACAAATATGCAGTGGATATTCTTAGGGTTAGTCAGGAAGTGAGTCTGAAATATTCTGGAAATATGAACCCGTATCAAATAATGATCTGACATTAGCATTTTTTAACATTTCTTACAAACTTACTCATCCACAGGATATCAGTTAATACAGTACATACTAAATTAGAATTAGTGCCTATGGACTTTGACATTGACTGGACAATAACACAAATGTGGATCAATGCATCAATCGTGCACATGTGGATTGGGCCGACGTCACGAGAGTAATCTTCTATATTCGAATTGAAGTCTATAGCATTGCATGGGATGAAGATGCTCAATTCTTTGTGATGCTCAATTCTTTGTGAACAGACTTTATGACTGACCAGAGCTCTTTTTCTTATCGCACATCTCGATAAAAACACAAATCGGTTTTTATTTGCTTCACAGGAAAAGCAAAAATTACTTTTCTTATGGAGTTTTTGACGCTCGTAACAAACATTTTATTGCACATTTTCAACAGAGTAACATTATTTATAAAAAATTGATTTTCGTAAATGAATTGATATCGGGATTTGATTACTAAATCTTAATAGCATTACAGTCTATTTCAATTAACTATATTTCAAGATATAAGTAGAAAACCAAGACATATATTGTTTTTACTAAAACAAAACAATCATCTGATGAAAATATCCGAAATGAATAAAAAATGAAGCAAATAATTTAGACTATAACAATACTTTTGTGATGTAGATTCCGTAAAGAAATCGATCCCTTATTCATAATTAAATGCATACCAAACATAGTTGAAATAAATAGTTCTAATGATGCTTGCCTTACCAGAACTGAGAGAGAAGATGACGAAATATCAAGAAACTTGAATCTTTAAAAAATTTCTATCATTCCAGTAATTTATAAGCAACCGGACTCATGAGAAAGAATTTAAAAATCTACATGGCGAATATACCCGGTGTATCAAGTGCAAATGATTGCACTCAAAGAATCGTTTAGAATCTCAAAAAGATCTCGCGGTTGGAATGACTGAAATAATGGATGAATGTCTGGCATCCAATAGAATGCCCCATCCCCAGTAAAAATAAAATAAGAAAACAAAACCAAAATGTGAATCTTTGTTGAATGAATACTTCATTTCTTACCATAACAATATATGAAACCGTCTATAAACTTTTAATACCTGCAAATTTTATTGATATACTGGTGACTTACCTTCTTAGGAAAGCCATGTGTTCCGAATGTCTTAACAAACCTGTGCGCATCATAATACTTTGGAAACAAGGTCGATCAATGGCCCATAATCGACATGTGGTCAATGCTACAAAGCAACAAAAACTAATCAATAATTGCATGTTACAAGTGTAAATAAAAGCTTTAAAAGTTGTATAATATTTATGAAAACATGAAAAAAAAAAAAACGGAAATAGTAATCTGATCGTTTTTGTACAAATTTCGAAATATTATTCTGATTTCTAATACTTAACATCTGTTAAGAAGTAACGATAATGTTCTTTAAATTATATATATATATATATATATATATATATATATATATATATATATATATATATATATATATATATATTACTTATCTACATAATTGTCTCTGGATTAATTCATTATTTATTATTGTCATAATGACACAGCTGGAAAGTGAAATAAAAATATCTTGTTACTGTATTGATTTGGTTTGATTTCAGATATGACATTTGAACAGCTGTTTTGAGAAGTTGGTCTAATACTAATATATATATATATATATATACATGCAGAGAGAGAGAGAGAGAGAGAGAGAGAGAGATAGAGAAAGAGAAAGAGAGAGAGTGAGGTGAAAACACTCAATTACTTCAAGTTCTTCATCGATGTTTGTCTTTATACACAAAACGTAAATCTGTGTCTTTTTGTGCTGCCACTCGAATTCAGGCTATCAAGAAACACAGTGACATTTTTATTTAATTGACTTTTAAAACTGAGCTTCCATTTCAAAACTCGTACAGATCATAGTTGCATCTTAAGAATATCGACCACAGATTATATTTTCTGATGCAATAATTATATTTTAAGGCTTTCTTCAAGTCCACCAGCAATGAGTTTGAATAAAAGAATATAAAAAACAACGTTGTAAATTATTTCTTACCTCTTACACTTGCCGTTCGTGTACAATTGTAAAGAATAGCCAGTTCGCCAAAAACCTTGCCCGGACCCATAGCACAAAGCTTTTGTCCTTCTTTGCTGACTTCAACTTTGCCCTCTGAAAATGAAAATAATTTTGTTCGGTTTGATTTTGACGATATTTTTGTTTATATGTTAGGATGTACTAATAACACATTTAATAAAATCAAAATGAATCTTACAAGTAAACACGTCTTTGGATATTTTCTATTGTATACATTTTTCATGAATTTTACTTGGTTTTTGTGATACGAACTTGTATGAATGCAAAAACAAATTAATTTATTTTATCCGCGCTTTCAATTATGCAATCTCTCCCAAATCATCATTTTATAAACAAAATAAAGCATAACACGAATTTTAAATCGAATAATACAGAAAAATTAATTATAAAAAAAAAACATGCTTTACAAAATGTATAGCAAATGACATCTATGAGAAGCATAGTTTGTTTAAGCGTTTTAATAGTTATATTCAACGTAAAGTTAAGATAATTCAACGTAAAGTAAAGATAACATATTATATTCAACGTAAAGTTTAAATAACATATTATATTCAACGTAAAGTTAAGATAACATATTATATTCAACGTAAAGTTAAAATAACATATTATATTCAACGTAAAGTTAAAATAACATATTATATTCAACGTAAAGTTAAAATAACATATTATATTCAACGTAAAGTAAAGATAACATATTATATTCAACGTAAAGTTAAAATAACATATTATATTCAACGTAAAGTTAAAATAACATATTATATTCAACGTAAAGTAAAGATAACATATTATATTCAACGTAAAGTTAAAATAACATATTATATTCAACGTAAAGTTAAAATAACATATTATATTCAACGTAAAGTTAAAATAATATATTATATTCAACGTAAAGTTAAAATAACATATTACATTCAACGTAAAGTTAAGATAATTAATTACTTATTTTACAAATATTTCCGCAATTCATATTTACAGGGAAACGAATGTGGAAATATTCGCAAAATCTCACAAATCTCCGTTCAACTAAACCTTAAAAAATGATGAACAAATATAATGAAAAAAGGCTTCGATAAATGTAAAATTTTAAATCACATTCACTTTTCTATTGGTTTTTCTTTTAAATGAAAAATCAATATTGAATGAAATATTTACATTTGAACATATTTGAGAATCAAAATGAGCAAAGCAATAAAATTTAAATCGAATAACATAAAAATTCTTGATAGTTGAAAAATATTTTATGAAAAATAGATGTCGATTAAGTTCATAAGGATGATTCAAGAATGATATTTTAAATTATATTGAGTTAAAACTTTTTTTTACATGGGAGTCACCATTTATCAAGGCCCGAAGGCCATTCAAGAATAAGGGTTAATGAGTGTACGGCGGTAATCAAGGCATCAGTGCAGTGGTCGTTAGTGGTGGAACTTGGGTAGTATTTGATTATTTAAAAAGACAACTAAACTTATTTACATTACAATAATGTTGTGGTTTGATGGAAAGCAGACCAGTGAAACAGAATTCCAGGCGGCAGTTCTAGGAAAGAAGCTTTGTTCATAGAAATTAACGTTTAGATTTTGGCACGGAAAGAGAGTGGGGAAATTTTTGATAGTAGTTGTAGCTAAATGAGTTTTTTGTAAAAGTTTGGCAATAAAGAACCATAGATTGAAGCTAAGAGGAGCATTTGCCATAAAATAACGATAGAGCAGAGACAGGCTCGCAACGTCGCTTTTGTGAGGAAGGAGGTTGCTTGGAGGAGATCATCTATTAGATTTCGAAGTCTATTTTGAACTCTGACAAGGCGGGATAGGCTAATCCAAGCAGCTCCTGTCCAGAAGTGGCTACACTACCCTATTTTGGAACGTATCTGGCTCTTATACGGATAGTAGATTGCGTCGTGATTGAGATACATTATAGAGTGGTAGAATGATGCAACCATTTTTTTTCAGCAACCTTTGATGTAAGTCTTCACTTTCAGATCAGGAGTAAAGGTCAGGTGCAGATGCTTGTCAAAACAGAGAGATTCTTTGAGGCACGAGCCAGTGATTGTAATTGGGATCAAGTGGAGATCAGATAGTAAAAAGACAGAAGCTTGGTTTTGAATGGACTAAAATCAACCAATCGCCTTTTGCGCCATTAATAGACTCAGAGAGATCTTGGTCGTTGTATGCCTTTGAGTGTTTCCATAGATAATAGTGTCATCTGCATAGACAAATGAACTTAGAATGTGAATTGGGAGAAATATTAATGAAGATTAGGAAGAGACTAATGCCCAGGATGAATCTTTGCAGCATTGATATTTTGAGCTCCAGACCGTTGCTCAATCGATGAGCACTTGTATAAACCTATCGGAGAGAAAATATTCGATAATTGCGAATACATTTCGAGATACTCTATAATAGAAAATCTTGTGAATAAGATCTTTATTTAAATACCTTTGATATGCCAAGAGATACTGCTCAGAAGAGGAAATCCACGGATCCTATGTAAAATTGCAGGCTGTCGATCTTGCAAGATCGAAACCATATTGCTTATCACTGAGTAGGTTGTTTTGGCGGAGGTTGTTTACAATTTCTGAATTTGCCACCGATTCAATTAACTTAAATCATAACACACAGAAGACTAATTCGTCTGTACTGAGATGCAGAAAACCAGTTTCTAGTATTGTGTGTGTGTTTGTGTTAAATTATAAGGATAAAAAATACGACTGTATAAGAAAAGGTGTAAAGACAGGATTCGCATTTCAACGTTTCGACTAATTGTTGATTTTTTTTAAGAGTGACAAGTAAAGTCGAAAAAGTAGCAAAACTTGTAATGCTGGCGATATGTCGGAGGAAGGCATATATATGAACATGTTCGCATAATAAAATTTAAATGCATCAGAGGAAGAAATATTTATTTCGTGATTTTGGCAAGTTATAATTAAAATGAAAAGTGAGAAGAAGGGCGAGGGAAATGTATAGTAAAATGATAGAAATGAAATCTAAACATGAGATATATATTTATACTCAATTGCAACTAATATAAAATCAGCGATGAGAGTAATAAAACAAGATGAACCGAAAAAGCAAAGAATTCTCCAGTGTCTATTTGAATCTTTCTAGAAAATAAGAGATATAATAAAAGCAAATTCTATGTTAAAAATATTTTAAAGTGGATAATGATAATTATTTAATTAATATAGGTGTAGATTCCCTTTGATTATTTTTAATTAGAATACCATTATGAAAGTCAATAATGTGATCGAATGCACGTATATGGGAGCATAGGGTATTTAATGTGTTGTATAACTCTTTTCAGAAATTATTTTCAGTTTATCTAATATATCAATTGTTGCAATCTAGACAGGATATATACTTGCTTTAAATAGAAATCTGATAAATGCAGTTTTGCAGATGATATCTCATGTAAGAGATAAAATTAACTGATTTAATTTATTGTAAATGAGGTCATTATTACTTGTTATAAGTACAAATAAATTTCTTTTTCAATATAAGGTTTATTGGCTAATTTCTGTTATGTTCATAATGTGACTAAATATGGAGAACTCCCCGATTGTTGTTGAGTATAATGTTGTCTGTTGAAAGTTCGTTTTGTAGGAATAACCTTATCATTTAAAAATTTTGCGGCCATTATACAAATATAATATTTTTCTTTTATCGAAAAGGTACTATGACTATTTCCCTACTGGGTGTGTCTAAAATGTTGTTTTGTTGGCTTTTTGTGAAAGAAGAGGGGAATCGTTGCTAATAAAACGGAGGATAAACAATGAGAAAAATCTTCCTTCAATCTTAAAAGACTATTGATACTCACTGTAAGGCTGCTTGTACGTGAAATTTTTGTGGCAAGCGCAATCTCCAACCGAACCTCTCCTGAGTCGGCATTGTTTAATACCAATGGCAAGTAGAGGTCCAGAATAACTTGAAACAATGCCGAGATAAGCAGAGATCACATACAGCGCCTAGAATTGCCAAATGGTACTAGCCAAGCTCAACGTTGCTTAACTTCGGTGATCTGATGAGAACCGTAGTGTTAAGGTGATTCTTCCATATATATCGTTAACACACACACACACACACACACACACACACACACACACACACACACACACACACACACACACACAAATACAAACACACACACACACACACACATATATAGTTTTAACAATAACCATAACACTCACTTAATTTTGTCGACCAAACTCAAAATAGGAAATATTAGTAAAACAATCAGTTCTAAAAGAAATAAGCAAATAAAAAACATTGGTAAAATAAGTAAAAACAACAACAAAAAAAACAAATTCCTTTAACCTAGCAATTGGTGCTTAGAACTCTGTAGAGGCATCAGACCTTGTGGGGCTATTTATTTTATATACTCTCATCAATATATTTGATAATACAGATATCAGAGTATATAGGGATGGTTAATATAATAAGATATTCTGACGAAGTTATACACAAAAAAAAAAAAATTAAAAATTAACAATAGTAGCGGCTAACATAAAATAACTAATTTCTTAGATGTCACTCTAAACTTAAATAGAAATACGAGCCAACAATCCAATTAACTCGCCATCAAACATAAAACATATCTTTAACTGTAATTGAAAGCAGACTTGGCAAAAAATTCTAGAGGAAAATGTATTTAAGAAAGCAAGCAACATTTACAACACAGCTCTAAAAATAATGGATGACATAGCATCAACATTTAATAGAAACAAGAGAATACCAACAATTATAATGCGATTAAATAATAAAAGAAATAATTATAATTTGGTATACGCCGCCCTATAATCAGATGCTAAAAATCAAGTTCCTAAATCTTATTGAAAAACACTTCCTCGTAACAAACCTCTTACAAAAAATCTTTAATAAAAATAACCTAAAACGCGACACGCGTATGACACCAGTAGTAGCAACAGCTGTACAACAATCAACGTATGCAAATGACCGAACCTTGACAGCGTCATGTGCGACGTAACATCACAGTAAAGAAAAAGAAGGAAGCGAAAAGATTATAAAAATCGAAAAACGTAGCCCGAGAAGGACAGACATAGACGTGTTACACACGTAGCTCAAAAGCGACAGGGAAATATGCGTCATAAACATGACCAGAAAAAGATAGAGTAGCACATGTTCGGCACAGCAGAGTCTTGTTAAGTACATTCGAGTACTAGAAGACTTTTGAACAAGTAACAAGGCGTTATTCTGAAAAAAAAAAAAATGAAAAAAGTGCGAATTCTTTGTTTTTGTTTCATTGTAACTGTCTGCATGTGGTTGCAGAGTGTTGACTTACATGTCGATTTCGTTACAAAAGCACATTATAATAATATATTAATCGTGAGCAGTAAAGAACAAATAACAAAATTAGTAAGAAAAGTGGCTAACATAAAATAAAAGTAACACAAATGACAAAAATAAGATCATTAGAAATAGTAATGACCAAAACCCAAAAGAAATAAAAACGGTAAAATTAACAGAAAGGTTGTAACTGTAGAACTCACGCATTTTGTCCGCAATAAAATAAATGCCTAACTGAAAGCATCGTTTACCAGGCCACAGTATTTGCCAAAGAAACCCCAATTAACAAAACATGTCATATAGGTATGACCTCCCTATATTTTAAAACCAAATATTACGATCATAGAAGTACTTAAAAAAGCCAAATAACGAATCATTACTTGGAGCTAAAAACAAGTGGACGCTCGCTATGTTGAAAATAATACAAGCCAGTACATGAATTTAGACAACCCCCATAGACTATGTCTAAATAAAATTGGTTATCCTACATTTTACACAATCTCACAAATTTATTAAACTGCAGAAGTCAAATAGCAAACTATTCTATTTTATACTTACTGGTGTAGCATAGATTTTCAACCAAATGTGTGCTAATAACAGAGCCCAAAGTCACAGAGGAAGAGAAACCTAATTCCTAAATTCTGTCTGCCTAATTCTGAATAAAATGTGGTGATTTATACGGGTCTGCATACTTAAGGAAGTACAATCCATATAACCAGCATCATGCCTGCATATATATATATATATATATATATATATATATATATATATATATATATATATATATATATATATATATATATATATATATATATACTGGATCGATAAACATGCACATTATACCCCAGATTCAGCAACAACAACTCCTTTGAATTTAATAATGATAACTACTTCCAAATACTAGGCACAGCAATGGCTACAAAATGATACCAACATACGCCATCTAAATTACCTGGAAGAGAATCTTTATGAAAGGATAGAGCAGAAATACGGACACAATATCAAGATACTCTTCATAATATCTTGGAAGAGATACCTGGATTATTGCTTTATCCCCTGAAAAATTACAGGGGGGGCATCAAAGAGCCCCACACTATACTGCAAAATCTACACCTCAAAATCAAGTTCACTCAAGAACAAAGCCCCATAGAACTTCCTTTTCTAGATATGCTAGTAAAAAATAAAAACAAAATCGTAGTCACAGACATTTACCGCAAACTCACAGACACCTAACAATACCTCGATTTCAAAAGTCATCAACTCAAACATTGTCCGAAATCCATACCCTACTCCCTGGCACACAGAACCTGCATCATAATAACAGACCACTGCCATTCGACCCGACTAAATGAACAGCAAATAAGCTTACGGAAAAGAGGATACCTACCACTACGTAAAGGTATTAAATTAGCAGAAAAAAATTCAGTAGACCAACTAATAAATCCCCAAAAGCACAATAAAGAACAAATTTTAGCATACGTCTCTACACACAATACAAACAAACCAGAACTATTTACAGAGCTTACAAAAACCCTTATCCTTCTTAGTCAGAACTATAAACTGAACAACATATTTGAAAGAAAAATAATAAGAAGCAAACGCAAAAACACATAATTTCCCCCAAACTCAATCAACACACTACAAAAGGGGTTACAAAATACAACAACCAGCGATATGGAGTAGCACAAAATCAATAACTTAATTATTATTTCAATCAGTGAATCTATTTTGCCCTTAACTCACCCGAAGAAATAGATAAAATCAATTCATCAAAATGAGATAAGTGCGTTTTGACATGATTAAAATCCTTTTGATGAATTAATTGTTTCTATTTCTTCTTATAAGTCAAGGGAATAAAAAATAATCACTGATTGATATAATAACAAAGGTTTTGTGCTACGAAACAGATACTGTCAAAGAATTGTAAATATCAACTGAAGTTCCTTATGTTGACCATCTTACAATTTATATGTTCTTTTGTTTTTAATTGCATTCTAAGTTCAGCGAGACAGATAAAGACAACAAATTTATTGTAGAGATTATATATATATATATATATATATATATATATATATATATATATATATATATACACACATCCAATATACTGTATCAAATACTATTTTCATTATTTTTAATGTTATGTTTACAAAGTAAATTATCTTCCCATTTATTTAACTAAAATCTCGAACTTACTCACCTTCCATGACATATACAAGCGAGCCGATATCTCCTTCTTTGATGATGAGGCTGTTTTCGGCATATTCGACTGGGTACATGCAGTCGACAATTTCCCTGATTTGGGACATGTCCAATTTGCGCATAAAGTCATTATCGAGGATTGCACGTTTGATTAATTCTTTCGAACTGCAAAAATAAAAGCGTTAAAAGTTAAAAGAAATGAAAATACGATAATTATAACTAATTTTCGTTAGAATTTCACAAACAAATCTATATCAAGATTGAACAACTTAATAGTGTTAATTATTTGAGTTGTATGCCTTTGATTCACACTCTCATATATTAGCAGACATTGGTTGATACCGAGAAATTGAGTACTACTGTTTCAATTTTATCATTTTTAGTTTCATTCGAAATGCCTACAATTTGGAAGATGATAACGCATTGTCTTTGCTGCTTGTGGAATTATAGTGCCAAGGCAGAACTGACGCTAGTTATAATATATAAATGATTTTAGATGTTCTTTTGTTTTGAATTGTATTCTGAGTTCAGCAAGACAGATAAAGACAACAAATTTATTGTATATCTATTTTATTATGTATTATCTATTTTTTTGTAATGGAGGTGCAGCTTAAGGCGTTTCCGTTTCTCGTGTACCCTGTACGTTCTGTAAACAAAGAGATGACAATGATTTTAATTTAACACAGATTTGTTTTTAGTGATAATAGTTGTACTCCACTTCTGAGCTAAGCATTTCTTTTGAGTCCACTTTTCCCGCTACAGATCATTACATAAGGATCATTTATAGTTACATCCGGGTCGCATCTTATTTAACGGCAAATCTATTCTACGTAATACAAGTGATCAACTACCCATTCCAATCCGGATATTTAGTTTAATCTAATGATATATCCCGCTAATTACTTCGTAGAACCCGATGCAACTTAATAATAATAAACGTTTCTGAAATTGCATAAAAGCAGCCATTCTTCCCTCTATTGCACTATTTGCTGTTTTTATTTTATATTCACTTTTTTAAATAGCCTTATATTTTTCTCACACACACACACACACACACACACACACACACACACACACACACACACACACACACACACACACACACACACACACACACACACACACACACACACACACACACCATTTCTTGAAAACAAATTCAAAAATGTTTTAAAAATCTCGTTTATTTTCCACAGACGAAAAGCTGCCGTTTTTGATAAGAAAATCAGAACAAGAAACCTGATTATATCTCTTGGATTTGATAGCGAGACTTTAAATAACACAAAATATTTACTTAAGGCGTTTAAATCTATCTTTCTCGTCTCTTAAAGAAATTAAATCAGCACGACTTTCCCACCCACACCAAATTCGTTTCTTTGAATCAGACTTTTGTTGAGCGCAATTAAATCGTTCGCTCGTTTTTTTTCTCGTGCGCAAAATATTTGGAAAAGTTAGTTCATCGTTTTGTAGTCAACTCTTATGTGGGAGAGCAAATCTCACAAATAGAAAAAGAAATTTAATGTAGGGGACATTCAGCTAACACCCAAAATGCCACTCTAGTTGAGACAAAATAAAAATTGCCCAAGTCGAGAAAGTGTCGCTTACTTTAATCGAAAAAGAGCCAACGGATGTTAACTTTTTCTCCACGCACCCCTTATTTCACACATATCCATCGATTGCTGATCACTTTGAAATTCAGACAGAAGTAAAATAAGAAACGTGATTAAAAAGTAATGAAAGAAAAAGGAAAAGTAATAAGATAGGAATTTCAGACTTAAACTGACATCGATTACAAGTTTCACAATTTGGTTTTCAAAGTGTTTTAAACTTTCC
The DNA here is from genome assembly GCF_053919585.1 of Euprymna scolopes. Taxonomy (NCBI): domain Eukaryota; kingdom Metazoa; phylum Mollusca; class Cephalopoda; order Sepiida; family Sepiolidae; genus Euprymna; species Euprymna scolopes. Next base: position 82,945,468 of record NC_136495.1, read on the forward strand.
GAGGATTTTCATGCATTCTCATAAAATTTGACTCGCAAAATACTGGACTGAAATAAAGCAATGAATTTTAATTAATAAATAAACAAACAGCGAATTTTCTGCACTTAATAGTTTGGTCTTATTTTCTTAAAAGATGGCGTCATCATATATTTGGCTAATACGTTGAACATACGTGGATTCTTTGCCATAAAAACTAAAGTGGATGGACTAAATCCACGCGAAAATTAAATAACAACGTTTGTAACAAACACATTTAAAATTAACGGATAGATTTCTGTTGGTCTGCACGGTTCGTAACTGGTTATGAGGTACAAGATCGTTACAAATCAATTATAAATATATATATATATATATATATATATATATATTTATGATTACATTTAATAATAATATGATTCTAATAGAATTATCAAATGCTGAAGAACTTAGTAAGAAAATTAGTAACGTTTTCTTTTAGCAAAAGATGATATGACGTACACGGAAATGATGATATGACGTACACGGAAATACGTACCACATGTGGACACACACACACACGCACACACACACACACGCACGCACATATATATATATATATATATATATATATATATATATATATAAATAACTACTTAATTTACTCACATAAATCAATATACGAAAGTATAAATTTATGCGTAAAGTATTTACTTCAAAAGTGCTCTATATATAGGTAGAGCTAGTTAGTAAGTTATAAAATATACATGGTGATTAAGCTACACTGAATATTCCGCGTTTCATCCACTCTAGGATTCGTCAGGTTTACATGGTCACCTATTTAGTACTGACCAACTAGTATATATATATATATATATATATATATATATATATATATATATGTATATATATATATGTATATAGTAGTGTTGGAGCAATTAATCGAACTCGGGAATTTAAATTTTTTGAAATATCGAATTCATTTTTGGAATCGGAAAATCTTTTGTCTATTTCCGATTACAAAAACGATTTTTTTATGTGTTCTTTAAAACTTAATTTTAAATTTCTGGTATATATTATAGAATGATGAATATTTATTGATTTTTAAATATGAGCGGAGCGAAAATCTCTCTCTCTCTCTCTATATATATATATATGTATATATATATATATCCCAACATAAATGTATTTTTACGTTTGCGAAAATCTATGAAAATATTACAAAGATTTTACAGTAATTCGAAAATAAAATAAAACAACAACAACAACAACAACTCTATCGCTTAATTACTTCGAGATTTTAAAAGAATCAGAATTGAAATCAAAATCGGTAATTGTATTGGAATCGGAAATTTAGAAAAAGAGTCGGTAATTTTATTGGAATCGGGAAAAATATTACAATCGATCTAGCACTAATATATATATATATATATATATATATATATATATATATATATATGTGTGTGTGTGTGTGTGTGTGTGTGTGTTTGTAATTATGTATGTATGTATGTATGTGTAGGCCTAAATAAACACACACATATCTACTATTATATAAAGGAAATTTGTGTGTGTGTGTGTCAGTTCGTTCCTTATGGACTCCAAAACGACTGAGCAGATTTTTATGAAATTTCAAACGAAGGTACTTTATGTGCCTATCATGTTTTTAGATAGGGTTTGTATCGAGATGTTTTCGGTAAGTATCGATAGTCGATAATCGAAATAATTCGATGAAAGCAGGCACAAACGATTTTAGCTAATATTAACATTTTACACAACCTAACAGCACAAGTGCATTTGAGAAGTTTTATTATCGCACAAACCGAAAGACACAACATATAAAATGAATAGTAGGTTTTTTGATATGGCACCTTCCAAATGAATGTTTCTGTTTAGAGCATAACTGAAGCATGATACTTGACTTTTGCATTTTAAACTTTAATTTTAACCATTATATAAAAATAATTTTATAAAATAAACAGTGCAATGTAGACTACTATGTATTGTAGACTAAGTCACTGCATGAATGAAAGAATGTGAAGATTCCTCTCTGCTCCCCAACTAGAGCAAGTAATCAATTTCATCGATAGTCATCAAGTTGAGCAAGATGACTCGCCTAACGCATCTGCGTCTTAGTAAGCATGGTAGCAATACTGGTTGTTTTGGCCTTAAAACATATGTATCAGGGACAAAACTATCCCACTTTTAACCAAGAATGTGTCTAAGGCAATGCCGATTAAACCTCTCAAGCTGTTCCACCTGTGACTGGTACAAAGTCCATGTTTCAGAGGCATAGAATAAGGATGGCAATATGCATGTTTGATATGCTGACATTTTAGCTGTCAGAGTTAAACTAGTTGTTTTATGGTGAGCTCCTTCTTGGCAAAAGACTCCAGCACAAGCAAAAACATGTTTTCGTGATAGCATCAAGGAGAGTCTGATGAGCTTTAATGTACCTGTTGACAGTTGGGAGTCCCTAGCGTATAATCGCACACTGTGGAGTGTACTGAAATACAGGGGCGCCGGACACTTTGAAGCAGCCAAGATAGACCGAGCGAAGCTTAAGAGAGCATGTAGGAAACGCCAAACCCTGCCGGCCAATCATGGCGATCTTTGGATCAGGCTCTGTTGTCTAAGGCAGGTCTTATTAATCACATGAAAGTGCAGCATGATACGGGTTCGGTTGCTGAAAAATCATCTCGGGCACATGGACATTCAGTGACTGAGGGAGTGGCACTCGTCTAACATGACGTGGCAATCATCATATATATATATATATGCATATATATATATGTATATATTAGATGAAGAAACAGCTTCCAGGCCTTTTTAATTCATCTGACAGAAATCGAAATTAATCGCATTTTTCATCATATTCACTAACGAAAGTTTAGTGGCATTTGTGGCATTGATTGTAGCATATCCTTATATATATATATATATATATATATATATATATATATATATATATATATATATATATATACATATATATATATATTAATATATATATATATATATATATATATATATATATATATAAGCTGTAATCCAAATAAGTAATATAATAATAAATTTTGTTTTATGTTAGAAGCACAGATAGAAAAGGACATTAATTTCCAGCTGTAGCAATAAGCCAAGTTCTCCATGTAAATGTCTGACAAAGAGGAACTAGATGGTGAAGTTGAGTGAAAAAATTTCTATGATATGAAATGATAGAGCTGAGAAATACTAGTACGATATCCTCCGCAAGAATGAGGCTGTAGAAAACAGAAATGATCATTCCCACTAGATTGCCAAGTTGATTTTGTAGTCTGTTAAGAATGTGGCACCACCCTAGTTGTGGCAGTGGACATATCTTCGGACATGTAACGAATTTACGGAATGCTATTTAAAACTTAGCATGACAGATCGATCGACGAATAAAGATTTTTATATAGCCGCTTTGACCAATTTCACATTCAGTCACTTAGATATGCAAATTCCTTTACAAACGTAAGAGTGAAAAAAAAAACCTCCGAAAAAAACAACGACTGATACAGAAATCCATTTTAAGGGATTGCATAGGATGTGTCCATTCCAAACTGAAACGAGCTACAGACGGACGAAGCCGCTAATAGAAATACATGACATAAAATCAATGACGTTTTATCAATTAAGCATGTTTACTATTAGAGGTATAATTAAGTAATCCTGTTTGTGTTGTTTTCTCATCAAATCCTTTAATCTAGGACGAACAAATATGTGAACATTAATTTAGTAAGGCACACGACTTGAAGTTAATGGCAATTCAGTCATTCATTGTTTTATATATATTGCTGATAGAGATTATCTATGTGATTCAAAAGTTTAAGGCAACATCAAAGACCATCCTTACTTGCACGACAATGGAAATATCTATTAACCTGTTTATTACGTAGTTCTTATATATATATATATATATATATATATATATATATATATATATATATATATATATATATATATATACAGGGTGACCCCAAAGAAACAGAGGACATTCAATCGTTTTTCTGAGCATTTTACAGTCAACGGAGAAAAAAACCCCCAAAGACCCTAGTGTTTTGATGTGATGTTTTGAATATAATAAACTAGTTATGGCCAAAGTTTCATTTCATTCGGACAAAACACTAAGAAACGGGGCCTAATTAGAGTTGAGGCTCGTTTGTTTGGGTCACCCTATGTATATATATATATATATATATATATATATATATATATATATACTAGTAGGCCGCCTGGTGTTGCCCGGTCGTAATTATTTTGGAGACAATTATTTATCGATTATTATGTTGAACCTAACCTAGTGAGATAAAAACAAAAAATATTGGTGGCCGTGCAAGGCTACAGGGGGAGACAATTAAGCAAACAAAAAAAAAAAAATCGAAGAAAAATTCATCCCAGAGCAACAAAACTGAAGCTAACCTGCCAGAACAATATATATATATATATATATATATATATATATATATATATATATATATATATATATATATATATATATATACAAATGTAGGCAAATTTGAGCATATTTTATTAGTTTGAAAATATTTGGTTTATTTTTATCAGTTGTCATAAAATTTAAACCATCTTTTATCTTCAAAAAGCCTGCCAATTTTCATGAAAAACATAAAACCAAAGATATAAGCATTTCAATATGTAATATGGCTAAGAGTATATATACATAGTAGAACTTGCTGCTATGGTTTCAAATGATCTTGAATAACAGCAAGGGCAGACTTGATTTGAAATATTTCTCATATGTTATAGCTTTCCTCTTTTGGAAATAGAATACGATCATGAATTTATCTAGTATCCAATAATCCTTATACACTGTGAAATTTACTGTTTGTATGAAAACCAAAGAAGGGAGATATAACATATGAGAAATATTTGAAATTAACTCTCCCCTTTGAAACCATAGCAGCAGGTTTTAGCCTACCCTCCATCAAGGTCAGAGGTTTTGAGATAATATGTGATAATGTGGAATTCATATGCAAAACTAGGAAAACAAATGACTACGATCGAAACATTGGTTAAAGTGCAGTATCAGTCCAACCTCAAAAGTTCTTTTAATTACCAGATTTTCAAGAGTGCTGAAAACGAAAATAACGTTTAAAATGCCAGGAAACGAGTAGTTTCCAAAATATGAAGAAATTATAGTTTCAAATATTGAGGGTCACTTTTCTATATTAATTTAACGTAAAATAAGCAAAATGTGAAAGAGAGCGAGAGAGAGAGAGCGAGAGAAAGAGAGAGAGAGAGCGAAAGAGAGAGGGAAAGAGAGAGAGAGAGAGAGAAAGAGAGAGAGAGAGAGAGAGTAAAAGAAGATATAGTAGAGTTATACAGTTCTAACATACAAAATCTGCCATGTAAAAAACAAAGGGAACGTAAAGAGAAACGTTTTTGAATTTTGAAATTACCTAACCAATCAGATTGACTTATTTCATTTTTTATTGGTAGATTTACCCAAATGACATTTTACGCTTAAAAACCAATAGACAACAATGCTTAGGTGCTTGAAAGTATTCATATAACAATCATACCTGCGTGTTTAGTGATGCTGCTGCTATTTGAACCTGAAATGTGACTGACCGACTGAATTATTAACGGAATTACCTATTATAGATGCAATCACACATTTGCAAACTTGAACTACGACAGGCGTTCCAAAAGTAATGCCTCCTATTTTTATTCCGCTCGAATGAAACAGAGGGAATTACAAATTACATTGTATTGCAAGTATTGACGGTGTGAGACTGTCTGAGAAAGCAAACTCTGTCATGGACCTACGTTAGAAGCAGACATACGTCATTGAATTCATGGCAAACGTGTATTGAGAATGGTGATGACTATGTCAAAAGATAAATTCTGGAGCAGAAAAGATTATTTTAATAGTACAACTGGTGGTTCTTAAAATTGTAATCGCTAAACACTGATTCTTCGCTAAGAAATGAGAAATTAATCGGATAGAAAATAGACTTTCGCACATTCTTAGTAGGTTATATCGAGATTTGCAAATCGAATTGGAATCTACGTGTCCAATAAATCAGTTAAGGACACAGGCTCAATTTAGTAATATTTCATTATGACTAAAGGGACAATGGTTATTACATAAAAATACTCGAAATGTTGTCCTTATTAAACCAACTGGGATGTAAATGTAGAATCTAAAGTAATGATTCCAGTAAATGCCACTGAGAGAGATGTATTATAAATGTTTTTAGTTGAAAAAATAACATGAATATAAAATGCCAGTAGAAAATGAAAAAACAAAAAAACAGTAAAAAAATAAACCAGTGCACAACATTGATAGCATACATGTAGATGCAACATTTTTCATTGTTTTCTTATGTAATGACATTAAGTAATTGTTATTTTTCATTGTTTTCTTATGTAATGACATTAAGTAATTGTTATTTTTCATTGTTTTCTTATGTAATGACATAAGGTAATTGTTATTTTTCATTGTTTTCTTATGTAATGACATTAAGTAATTGTTATTTTTCATTGTTTTCTTATGTAATGACTGTTTCCATCTCTATATCAATAAAATAAAGACAGTTTTTGCCATTTAAAAAATTATAGGAATACAAACAGAGATACCACATATACATTCAATATGGCTACGCTACCTGATAATGCCTAGTGCATGTTTTCCAGTAATCATCATTCGATTTAGTTCATTTTCCTAATAATCAAATTTTGTTCGGATAAAATAACTCCTGGAAAATAGTTATGCTTTGAGAAGGTAGAGCTGATTGTATCCTATTTAAAATACCTACTCTTACACATCCTTATAGAAGGCCAGGAACTTGCTAAATTAGCCTCATAATACCAGTCGGACCGTCATTGTTTGTCTTTGTTTCACATTTTTAATATTTACCCATTACATCTACCATACGTAAATACTAAGTGCACCTTTATGCTGTCACTATTAAACTCCGGTCACTTTAATGTAATGTACTTTTAAGAGCGTTTACACACACCAATCGACAACAAACAAGATATTAGTTAATAATCTACTTCCTAAACACATTTCCACACAACAAAAAGACAATGCATTTCACTTATCTCATTTGCTATTTACACGCATTTACTTACTGAACTTGGATTTTACTCGAACAACAAACGACCATCAAACATGACAAGCCAACCTATTTATTTGCTTCCTTCAACAGCTGGGAACATACTAGATTTTAAGAACTTTAATACACACTCTAAGTTGCTTAACATTCTTCTTTTTCATCGCCACCTTATTCACTTTGTCGCCGCTGCCTAGTTCCTTTCAACGCCGACCACACCTTAAATATATAAAGACTTGTTTTTACTTTTTGTACCTTATAAATTAAATACAAACATTGAATAGTGGGTGAATTGATTACATTTCTTTCAGAGACGTGTGATAAACCTCAGTCGATATCTTTTACACTTAATAATAACAAATGAGCAGACAACTACATCGTTTCAAGCTTTTCCTAACCGTCAGCATTTTACTTTAGTGTAAACATATTCGACCGCCACCATAAACAGAAATTACTTTTCTACCTACCTTGATACGTTTTTTAAAAGCATTTTTCACTTAAAATACAAGTAGTGTTAAGCATGTAGAGTTATAACAAAACTAAAATATGCTGGGATCATTATAGACCAAGTTAAGTAAAAATACTGTTTTAATATACTTTAAAACACAAAATACTTTGACAGTATAAAACGAATATAAAAATCGGTACTTATGCGGAATAAGGGTCGTGTTATCGTAAGAATTTTCCAGGCAGTTTACGTAAAAGGCTAAATGTGCCCAAAACAGCGAGCCAGTGAAATCGCAGTACAGACGTCCTTTAAGAAAACATGTATTTGCTATCCTCGATTTATTGAAACAAAAAATTTAAAAAGAAAACATTCAAAAAGCGAAGTTATTTTTGTTTGCTACTATTTGTTTGTTCTTAAAAATAGCTATTTATTCAGGAAACTTACTTTACAGTAATTAAACTATGATTATCTGGCGCATAGTTTAGTTTGTTTCTTAAAACTATCTTGTCGGTTTTTTCCGGTCAGTTTACTGACGGTTATGATGCTTTTTTTTTTCTGAATATTCCCGGACATCAGCGGAACATAGATTCTGCTTGTCTGCTATAAAATAAAATATTGCAAAAGATGATTAACTGAATTACTACATTTTCAAACAGCATTTCATTTTTTATTTCATCCATGTTTATTTTCGTTTTTTGTTCGTTTAATGTAAGCGATGTTTTTGTTGTTTGGTGCAATTTTAACGTAGATTTAATTAAGGTAGGCGGCCAGAGATTTCCATCTGTAAAATCCTGTTTGCATATTAACAGATGTGATAAGAATGCAGCTGATATTAAGATGCGTCCATTTGACTTCCTCGTTTAGTCATGAAAATAATGTTTTCTAACTTGAAAGCAGCAAACCAACTTCCGGTAGACAGATTGCTAGAGTACATTTACGAATGCTATTTTGAAAATAATTGTGACATATGGACTAATAATGTTATTTACAGCGAAAGTATAGGGAAAGCATGTGGAAAATGCCGTGTTAGTCTTAAGCGCGACAGACTGGCCGACTGCTTGCACACATCTTAAACTATGAAAACAGCAAAAGAAGAGGCACATGACAGCGTTTTTTAGTTGTAGAAATAAAAGGTGAAGCAATAGAAACACGAAGAGAAGGGAAATTCCTGGAGAAAATTAATTCATGCCTCCAGATGGTATAGGCATTTTTATAATTGCAAAGGATAATCTAAGTCGACTGATAAAATTACGCATGTACGCACACATACATAGATGTGGACGATAATATTTTCATACGTGATTCATGGCAGGAAAATAGGAATGCACACACACACACACACACACACAAACACACACACATATATGAACAGATATATACACAGACACGTATATAAACCTGCTTTAGTAAAAAAATAAAACAAATTGAATGATCCTAATAAAAAAGATGTACATGCATTTTAATTACTTAAATTACTTAGTATACATACAAGTTTCTAATGAACGATATATAGTTTCGTTTTTCTAAAACCCTTTCTATGCCAAAAATCTTTGCACTCTACATAGACTAGAACGCCTATCGGTCATTTTTTTATGACAGGGCTAGAATTCAGGAGAATTGAAGATATTTTTCCGGCTATCATCAGAGGCTGAAAAGGAGTTAAAACGCCTAATTTATCCGACTTTTGGATAATGATATTTCTTATGAGCTGTATTCAGTTAACTTCTTATCATTTTATGTCATTACTCAATCAGTTATCGATCAACGTATAATGGTTACAATGTTAATCATACGAGGATCAACGACCACAATCTTTCCATTTCTTCCTTAAACTGTTTACATGTGTACGGACTGAATACAACTTCGAACACCTTTTTTCACAATCCAGCGATCCGAACCGAAAAAAAAGGCTTAGCACGAACCAGCCGAAAGCATCCCAGATGCAACTTCTCTGTGGAGTCCGTATTATTAAGTGGTACGCACATGATGTTAAAAGCAAGGGTGAGGTTGAAACGCAGTTGTCTATGCTTCATCGAGTGTAACTTTATGGGTTCAAGTCGTTGTCCGTATGGCTTTGTGACCCGTGGATCTGAAAAAATCATTCAAAGTGCTAGATATCTCGAACAGGATAAAGGTTGAAGCTATATGAAAAGATTCCACCGGAGACACGTGTAGCGGGATAAAGATGTTAGTTGTTACGAAGGCCAAGGAAAGATTAATTAGCAAGAACAAATTGTAGGCCTTATTTGTCGTCTGAACACACTAGATAGTAGGAGTAAAGGACGTATCAGTCAAAACACTAAACATTTTGGACGGTATCGTTTCGTACAGAACCAATCTGCCAGTTTCGAAATAAAGTGGCGTATAATAGATGTTGGAATTTAATGGCGTTGGCTGGCAAATTCCAAAGGTTTAATCATCTCCAGAGTTATTTTTTAGAAACTTCATGAATTCCTTTAATCTTTTATCAATTCTGGGGATAACCAATTTATGCAATTCTTGCAAATTCATCCAAATATTTAGGAACATATGCCAGTCACGATAAAGTTTGCAATAGTATTTTCGTTTGATTGTAACTCTTTAGCTTGAATTAGCATTTCTGTTAATTTGTCACGCTTAAGATTGAAATAAATTAGTGTCACTCTGTTGCATTTAAGATTTAAATACCAGTTTCGTTAGTCTGTCAGAATTAAGTATAGAAAATTTTAATCGCAGTTTTAGTCATCGATCACGTTTCACACTGAGCATGTTTGTTAGTCTGTCAGCTTAAATTGGAAATAGCATTTGGATTTATAGGTCAAGCTTAGAAATAGAATAACCGTTGGTTTGTCACGATTAATATTACTATTTTCGCTTGTTTTGTTTTCAAACAGAAACTTTCGTTAGACTGGCAGTCAAAAACAATATTCATCCATTTGTCACACAAAACTTTTAAATAATATCTTATTCTGTTCTTCGCACATTTAGATTATTTGTGCTCGTTTAGTGATGAAGATGATGTTTTCTAACTTGAACACAGCAAACCAACTTTCATCTTTTCCTTAAACTGTTTAAATGTGTACGGACTGAACACAACTTCGAACACCTTCTTTTACAATCCAGCTATCCGAACCGAAAAAAGGTTTAGCACGAATCAGCCGAACGCTTCGACTGATTTAACTTCTATGGTCCCGTAAGACTTCGAAAGAAAGATACAACACAGTAATTAGTGGAAACAAAATATACTGAACAGAAAAGTAAATACAACAAACAAATATTGTGATTATACATCAGTCCGACTGCCACAAGTGCAAGACCCGAGCATAACCGTGTATGCTAACACCGAGAGACATATTCTCCCGATCTTTATAGCTAGTGAAAGAAATCATTTTGCCCGTAGGGTGGATACACCACAACAATAGCCTTCGACCTTCTGCATGTGCGTCTTGTCGAATTCGGGTATATTGATAGCAAACGCGCGAATTTTTACATACCTCTGAACGGAACTCTCTTATTAATCCACAGGAATAGCTTGATCTTGTTTCGTTGTAGCTCTTAAAAAGCCAGATTCTTCTTCAATAAACCAGTTGAGCCGAAATCCACAGACCGTCATCCTACGTACTCCTCCTTTGGGCTTCCAGCATGCTGGCATGTCAACTCGTGCATACCCACACTTACAAAGTACGACACACACACTGACTGTTTGAACCCCTCCATTCTCGTTTGCTCAATCAAAACCAAATCTATTCAAACGTGTACATTAAATCGACGTATCGTAAGAAGAATCAGGTTGTCAGATGTTTTTTAATGAAATGTCGTTTCAAATGTTTCAAATAATTAAACAAATTCAATTTTGTGATTCTTATCTTCTTACTATGCATCATGAATGATATGTGTTGGTCTAAAATATTTAATGGCCATTTAAGCTGTAGATGAAGTATGCTTCTACGAGGGAAGGAAGTTGGTGAATTTGGAAAGGAACCGGAATTATAAACAGTTTTTTTTTATGTAAACAGATACCTATTTCTTACACTCCTGTTATGATGCATCTCTAACTCTCCTGCTAGTATATACGATTTTAAGAGGCATCTAGCCGAGGAATAAATAGGTTAAAATAAAAACATGGATTTTATTTTATATGCACATTTAATTAGATAACTATAATGCAATAGATGTAAAGATGAGAATTAAAAATATATTGGCTAATAATAGGAAAATCCATATGACTAATCTGATATAAATAAAATTAATAAAATTAGCAAAAACTGCTGGATTTGTTTATAGATTTATATTGACATAAATCATGCGATAAATTACATTTTCAAATTGTTTCAAAAAATAAGTGTTGAATTAATTTAAATAAATTGACACATAGAAAGATATACACGAAAAAATATAAGTAGATGAAGTTACGAAATCTCGAAAATCAGACAATAAGGCGCATAAATAGAAAATGTAATTTAGAAAATGTTTTAGATGTCTTAGAATGTGTTTTTGTAAAAATATAACACAAAGAAAATAGTTTAGCACTCAAATTAAAATATTAACTCCACTTTTTAAGACATTAAAAAAATTATTTGGGATAAATGTTACAGAAAATATAAAAGAAAAGATTAGAATTTGAATTTTAAAAGTAAAATGATGTTAAGACAAATGCTGTTAAGACAAATGATGTTAAAGCAAATGATGTTAAGGCAAATGATGTTAAGGCAAATGATGTTGAGACAAATGATGTTAAGACAAATGATGTTAAGACAAATGATGTTAAGACAAATGATGTTAAGACAAATGATGTTAAGACAAATGATGTTAAGGCAAATGATGTTAAGGCAAATGATGTTAAGACAAATGATGTTAAGACAAATGATGTTAAGGCAAATGATGTTAAGACAAATGATGTTAAGACAAATGATGTTAAGACAAATGATGTTAAGGCAAATGATGTTAAGACAAATGATGTTAAGGCAAATGATGTTAAGGCAAATGATGTTAAGACAAATGATGTTAAGACAAATGATGTTAAGACAAATGATGTTAAGACAAATGATGTTAAGACAAATGATGTTAAGACAAATGATGTTAAGACAAATGATGTTAAGGCAAATGATGTTAAGACAAATGATGTTAAGACAAATGATGTTAAGACAAATGATGTTAAGACAAATGATGTTAAGACAAATGATGTTAAGACAAATGATGTTAAGGCAAATGATGTTAAGGCAAATGATGTTAAGACAAATGATGCTAAGACAAATGATGTTAAGGCAAATGATGTTAAGACAAATGATGTTAAGACAAATGATGTTAAGACAAATGATGTTAAGACAAATGATGTTAAGACAAATGATGTTAAGCAAATGATGTTAAGGCAAATGATGTTGAGACAAATGATGTTAAGACAAATGATGTTAAGACAAATGATGTTAAGGCAAATGATGTTAAGACAAATGATGTTAAGGCAAATGATGTTAAGACAAATGATGTTAAGACAAATGATGTTAAGGCAAATGATGTTAAGGCAAATGATGTTAAGACAAATGATGTTAAGACAAATGATGTTAAGGCAAATGATGTTAAGACAAATGATGTTAAGACAAATGATGTTAAGACAAATGATGTTAAGGCAAATGATGTTAAGGCAAATGATGTTAAGACAAATGATGTTAAGGCAAATGATGTTAAGGCAAATTATGTTAAGACAAATGATGTTAAGACAAATGATGTTAAGCAAATGATGTTAAGGCAAATGATGTTGAGACAAATGATGTTAAGACAAATGATGTTAAGACAAATGATGTTAAGACAAATGATGTTAAGGCAAATGATGTTAAGACAAATGATGTTAAGGCAAATGATGTTAAGACAAATGATGTTAAGACAAATGATGTTAAGGCAAATGATGTTAAGACAAATGATGTTAAGGCAAATGATGTTAAGACAAATGATGTTAAGGCAAATGATGTTAAGGCAAATGATGTTAAGGCAAATGATGTTTAGGCAAATGATGTTAAGACAAATGATGTTAAGACAAATGATGTTAAGACAAATGATGTTAAGGCAAATGATGTTAAGACAAATGATGTTAAGACAAATGATGTTAAGACAAATGATGTTAAGGCAAATGATGTTAAGACAAATGATGTTAAGACAAATGATGTTAAGACAAATGATGTTAAGACAAATGATGTTAAGACAAATGATGTTAAGGCAAATGATGTTAAGACAAATGATGTTAAGGCAAACGATGTTAAGACAAATGATGTTAAGACAAATGATGTTAAGGCAAATGATGTTAAGACAAATGATGTTAAGGCAAATGATGTTAAGACAAATGATGTTAAGGCAAATGATGTTAAGGCAAATGATGTTAAGACAAATGATGTTAAGTCAAATGATGTTAAGACAAATGATGTTAAGGCAAATGATGTCTGTTTTTTCTTGGGTTCGAAATTACGTTGTTAGAAAGATAGCATAAAAGATGTTTTTGCGTTTTATAATATTTTTGTTTTTTAAACTAAATAAAAGAAATACCGCAATCATAAGTTTATTCACATTTACAACAAAAAATTTAAACAAAAATGTTAAGAAACTGAAAAGATGTTTATAATCTTTTTTAAATTAACATACACACAATGAGAGAGAAAGAGTGTGTGAGAGAGAGAGGGATAGAGAGAGAGAGAGAGAGAGAGAGAGAGGGATAGAGAGAGAAAGTAAGAAACTCTAGCACTGTTAAAATAGTTTTAACATAAGCTCTAAACTTCTAAAACTTTGTCGGTTTTATATTTCGAAATGTTTATAAACAACGATTGACAATTTTAATTATTCACACTATCGTTCTCATGTTGAATATTATTTTTATAACGTTTCAGCCGATGTAACTTCCAACTTTCTTCACGTACATCATCGGATGTTACATCGTCCGAAACGTTGTAAAAATAACATCTAAGATGAGAACAGTAGTCCAAATAATCCAAACAATATAAACATTTTCATGGTCTGAAAACAATTTACTAAGTCATATCAATATTATTGTCGCATTATTAATTACCGAATTCATTTTTAAGGAGACGGAATTTTACTACGAATGTTTAATATAAATCATACGCGATTATCAAAAAGTTACGAAAAGACCAAATACAAACTATAAAATTGGAGAAAAAATGAAATAAATAGTATTTAGTGCCATTACGAGATTACAAATAATAATTACGGGTTGAAAAGGTGTGCCTGTTGAACAGTTTCATCACATTGCATGTCAATATCATTAATTAACGTTTTTCTTTCAATTAAAATATATTTATTTTGATGTGTCACGTTTTAATGAAAATAGTTCATTTCTATTTTAGTTTATGTTATACGTTTACTTTATTTAACAAAAATTATATTAACACGTTTAACTACTATATAGTACCATGGGAATCAACTTGAAGTTCACACACACACGCACGCACACACACACATATGAGTTAAGTGCATAATAGATTCATTGATTGATATAATAATTAAGTGATTGATTTTGCGATACGAAGCAGATACTGTCAAGAATTGTATAAGTCAAGTGAATTACAGGAATAAATTATAAGATGGTCAACATCATGAATTTTGGAATATAACTTTTTGTCATTTATTCTCTATATTGCTCTGTAATTACATTGAGCTTCTTAAATAAGGATTGATATATAATAATAAAATATATTTCTACAGGAATATATATATATATATATATATATATATATATATATATATATATGCGCTATGTTGCTATGTTCTCATATTTTAGCAATCATCAAGCTTCAGTTTAAAAAAAGTTGGTATATACAAACAATAGAAATTATAAATACCTTACCCTGAACTTTACCCTACAGCATACCTTGAAAACTATCATGAACCTTTCAGCAAATTTTGTGACAACCCCATCCTCAAGCCATTTTTAAAATGAGGAAGTTGAGGGTTGGCAAACGACAAAAACAGCAACAGCCGCATTTTAAATTTTTATGCGGAGGGGGTGGGGATGGAATGCATGTTACCATTGGGCAACGCCGGTCAACGGGTCCTGCTAGTTATAAATAAAAGTATATATTTTCACACACGTATATGTATAGGAAAATCAACTTCCAAAATCTGTGCAAAGTAGAATTAAATATAATACTTCAATATTCTTTTAGATTGAACTGTAAAACATTAATAAATGATCAAAATGGCTTATCGTATCAATTAAATTCGATTTCTATTAAGATTTATCAGGATTTGCAGCATTAAGAGTTTTTTTTTTAAATTCACATTAACATTATATAATCATTTCTTAATGCTGCAATACTTTAAGTTATAAATTTATTTTGTTTTTTACTAGAACATTTTGGCTTTTTTCCCCCAGTTTTAACAACTAGTCTTTTTATGTTTCTAAGTTTAATCGTAACCATATTACTTTTCATGCTCGCATTTTTCTATGTAATCAATGATTTTTCCAGGCTTTGCTTTGTCAACAACCAATAAATAATTATTACCAACTTCTTAAACTGACTAATTTAGTCAGTTTAAGAAGTTGGTAATAAAAATCAAATAAAAGACGTAATTAAGTAAAGTCAGAGGTCGTTCACTGAACGAAAATTGGAAATATTCTTTTCAAAATATAGCCGAACTTTTTTCAAAATATAGCTGACCTGTAAAAATTGTAGGGAATTTGGTCGAAAAATTAGTGAGCGGCGAAGCTTTAAAGCAGTTCTAAATAAGTAAAACTAAAACCCAACCATATATTCAAAGACTACCGTGTTTGAATGATATTGTCATTTGTTATATGCTATGTAATTACTTCAAGCTTCATAAATTAAGCATAAATATGAAAAATGGTATAATTAAAAATGTGTATGTACCAGTTGATTAACACAGGCAATCAATTTGCATTCCAATGAAACTGGGGTGTTACAATATTTTTGAGTGTTAATGGGGTATGATCCCGCACAGTCGGGAGATTCTATTTATAAACGATGCTGTTAGGAACTGACGAATCGAATTCACGTTCTGCTACCAACCAATCAGAAACCAGAATTGCTCCATAAATATTAAACTTTTCTGTAGTAATTTCGCATATGTTTTCTTCGTGTCAACACGGGAAGAATCTTTTGCTCTGTGGATTCCAACTTAAGAACTGTCTACTGCGAACCAGTCACCTCCCAGGACTTGTATAGAAGAACGAACCATCGAAAACTGTTTTGAAACTAAACATGGCTTACACTTCTAGATGATGTTATCTCACCCAGATGGGATGCCTGGACAAATACTATGCGTTCTTTTGCATCATATAAGTTAGAACAGAACTATCAATTTTAGCTGGCCAATGGATGCCACACTCCAAACACAAAGAATATCACATGTCACCAAATATAAAAATCTAAATCTTTCAGTAAAATTTTTTCTCTGCCATTTTAGTTTTATTCTTAAATGATGTTCGCAGGATAATTCTATCAAGATAAAGTAACCATATCGCTTTTCCTGTCCTTTTCTCCTTATCTCTCTATATTTCGCTGCCTTCATATCCTTCTCCCTGTATCTGCCTTTGTCTTGATTTTGATCTCCCTCCTGACCTCTCCACCTTTTCTCTCCATCTGTCTATTTATCTCATTTAAATTTTATAGCCGAACTGACCCTGCTCATTGGACTACAATGTTCCATCTTGGAATGAAACAGAGGGCCAAACTTCAAAATGTACCGGAACGCGTTCTTACACAGATACATCAGATTTATACACTTCGCTTCTACCAATGCAAATATCAGTTCCCGTTCGATCATACGATCTGCATCTTTTTGATGATCTCAGAATGACTTTCCTCAAACACTCTCGACCAAACAGAGTGAAATGCAGTAACCTTGAAATGTGAAAATAATGAAAGGCATTCTTTGATAATAAATGAAGGGGAGGGCTAAATCAACGTTAATCATTTTGTCCTTGTGGGGGTCAATTGGATATCTGAACAGGATTGACATATACAAAGAATGATATTTGAATCTAGTAAATTGGTGGGTTGATTAAACACAGCTGTTTTCACCTGTATTTATCGCTAGTTTCACAAACTGTTACAACATTAACTTAACCTCCCGACAACATTTGTTAAGATTTATGTTTAGTTCGGTTGCAGCAGCCATTACTTTGGTCGATGATTAAAACTGAGCTGAGCACATTCCCAGGTGTTATCAATTATCATAGCTTTTATTCCAGCCGTAAAGTTTTTTTTACAAAACATACAATCCAAATTGTCGTAATATGCGTTATAAAAAATAAAATAATATCACAGCTAGATATGTGTATGTTTCTATATTTGTATGAACAGTATTAACCCTTCAAACAACCGATCATTATGCATTAAGCCGACATTAAAAAAGATGAAACCTAGTTCTTTTAATATTTAAGAGGATTTTTATAGCATAACTTCCGATTTGAAAATTAAAATATTTTAAATTCTTATTGAATTGAATCTATGATCCTTAGAAACCAATTACGCAATTTCAATTCCAATTAAGCGCAAAGTTTTATTCTAAGACATTCTCTAGAATCCAAATTATGTAATGCATACAAACTATCGAACAATCATTTTTATCCGATTGTCTCGACATATATATATATATATATATATATATATATATATATATATATATATATATAGCTTAATGCGTAAGAGGAAAAGAGAGAGTTCAATTCCACAAGAAGAGACTTATCCGGATAATGCCAAGCTCAACAATTATTATTGGAGCTTATACAATACGACAACAAGAGTATGAAATGAAGTCACAAAACTATATATTGGTAGATATAGAATGGATCATTTATTGAATAATGGAATACAAGCAAAATTTGGGATATATATATATATATATATATATATATATATATATATATATATCGTCACAATCGGACCAGAGACAATGGGACACACACGCATGTGTTCGTGTCAGATTGTTTCCGATCCATTAATCCATTTTTGGCGGAGGGATTCAATACCGAGTTGCAGTGAATGTGAATGGATTTGATTATCAATTCATACACCAGCTATTGCATGAGTACAAAACACAAGAATTCTACTGCTTCGTCTGTTGGTAAAATTATAATTATTTATTCAAGAAAATATTATCATTTTTACCTTTATCAACTATTATTGAATTTCTTTAAGCGTAATTCTGTTGAACACTACCTGGCATATTTTTTGCACTTTTACACTGATGCTTATCAAAGCATGATACACTAGCGTATGCAATTAAAAATAAATACGTGTTTATAAAAATTTTGTAGACCAATCAACATAATGATTTAAAAAATAAAAAATGAAAATAAAGGTTAGCTAACCAGGTTTCGTTCCTCGCTCAATCGAGGAAAATACGATTTAAAAAAAAGTCATGAATGTCAGAAAAAAAGAAAGAAAAATAAACGGGAGAAAAATTACATAGAGAGTAAATTAAGTCCTAAAAGATTTTCTTTTTGCTTGCAAAGAGAAGATCTCAAAGACTTAATAAAAATAGTCTCTAGAATTTTTAAGTGATAGGGGGAGTGCGGCTTACTCAAGATCGTAACATGTCAGCACTGAAATTCGTGGCACACGCATCGTTATTTATAAGGTGCTCGCAAATCGCAGAACCATACGTATTATTCGGAACATCCGAGGGTGAAAAATTTGCATAACGGATCATTGATGGTACATGTTGTTTCAAACAGAAATCTAATCTTTGCGATGTTCGCCCAACGTAGTGCGCACTGCAACTACATTTAAATAAATAAATAATAGAATTATTATGGTGGTGGTGGGGGGAAAATCTTTGCAAATGGACGGCAACATAAGCCCGGTTGAAAAAACAATACGTGGATTCGATGCAAAATAACATCGTTGCACAAAGAGATTTGCTTAGCAAATCGGTCACTGATATTACCAAGCCAAAGTAGACGTAGGTAAACAGGACATCTATTGACTATAATTTCTTTAGGTTTATAAAAATTGGAAACTTCCTTATTAATAGTAGTTTCAACAATATCTAAGGGGTAACTATTATTACAAAGGCTCTTAGTAATAAATTTAAACTCGTCATCCAGATTAACTTTAGAACAAATCATCAAGGTCCTATGTGCTAAAGTTCTAATAAAATTGTATTGTTGCTTTGTAGGACAAAAAGAATCCAAACGCGTATAGAAACCGGTAAAAGTTGGTTTACGATAAACAGAAGTAAGAAAATACGAGGATGTCTTGGACACTAAAACATCCAAAAACGTTTCCTTGTCTACCGTAAACTTAAGGGCTGGATAGACGTTATTGAGGGACACAAAAAAGTATCTGCATTCGTCCCGTTGTCAAATAAGCAAAACGTGTCATCAACGTAACGAAAATAAATGTCTGGTTTATGCAAACCAGACAATAGACCCTGTTCATGAAAACCCACAAAGATATTAGCGAACGTTGGTCCCAATGGGAAACCCATAGCCACACCATCTGTCTATCTGTA
Organism: Euprymna scolopes; assembly: GCF_053919585.1. NCBI lineage: Eukaryota > Metazoa > Mollusca > Cephalopoda > Sepiida > Sepiolidae > Euprymna > Euprymna scolopes. The sequence continues at coordinate 82,965,430 of NC_136495.1, forward strand.
CATAATATCGTTAAAACTGAATTCTACGAAATAGGCGTACCAGTATAAGAATGTGCGACGTCATTAAGTATCGCCTTTATATCACTGACCATAGAGTCGGAAACAGAAGAAAGTCTTTCTAATTGAGCAAAAAAAGAAAAAAAAACATTAAAGACTTTCTCCTGTTTCCGACTCTGTGGTCAGTGATATAAAGGCGATACTTAATGACGTTGCACATTCTTATGCTGGCACGCCTATTTCGTTTTGTGAAGCAAAATGACGAAGTGAACATTATCGTACAATCAAAGCATTTCGCCATAATAAATCTTTAGTTGTCACAAAACCCAACAAAGGCTTTGGCGTTGCCATAATGGATCACCAGGATTATGTCAATAAAATGAGGACTATGCTGGGGGACACCTCTAAATTTGTTAAATTAGATCCGGTAGATACTCATGATTCTACTATTTCTATCGAGACCAAGTTCCAAAAACAACTTGTCAAATGGATCAAAAGCGGTGTTCTTCCCATTTTCATTTCTAATTTAATTCGACCTACTGGTTCTATTCGCCCCCGTTTATATGGTTTGCTTAAGACCCATAAAAAGGGGTACCGTTGAGACCCATATTATCTATGATAAGGTCCTGTCAACATAAGTTAGCAAAATGGTGGACAAATATTTTAGAACCAGTATTAAATTCTGTAACCCCCCACCGAAAAATGTTCGTATATATATATATATATATATATATATATATATATATATATATATATATATATATATCCAAATCATTTGGCCTTGATAGAGGGGAGAAAAAAAACTTGCTGCTATGGTTTCAAATGACCTGAAATAACAGCAAGAGAAAACTTAATTATAAATATTTCTCATATGTTATATCTCCCCTTCTTTTGGAAATATGGTACGATTATGAATATCTCCTTATTATTATTCTCAAATAATCCTTATACACTGAAATTTACTTTATGCATGAACACCAAAGAGGGGAGATATAAGATATGAGAAATATTAGGGATCAAAGCTCACTCTGCAGTTATTCAAGATCATTTGAAACTATAGCAGCAAGTTTTAGTCTCCCCTCCATCAAGATCAGAGGTTTTGAGGAAATATAAGATATTTTGTAATTCATATGCAAGACTAAGGAAACAAATGACTTTGAAATATTTTATGGCTGTAAAAAATGCCAAAAAACAGGCTATGGACGAAGGATGATCCTCTTTATGTGCGACCTTAAGAGCAAATGTCACATAGACCACTACACAATTCAGGTCATTACCTTTCCAACGAGACTTCATTTGTAAAAATCTGATCAATAGCTGCTGATATTTGGAACATAACATTGCCATAAAGGTGGTATATCTTTCTTTCTTTCTACCTACCTACCTACCTACCTACCTACCTACCTACCTACCTTCCTACCTACCTATCTACTTACCTTACTATCTACCTACCTACTTTACTACCTAGCTAGCTAGCTAGATACCTACCTACCTATATATCTATCTATCTATTTCTGTATATATACATATATATATATGATTTTTGTATATGTATATGCATATATATATATATATATATATATATATATATATATATATATATATATATATACTCGTAGCCAAATTAAATATTAAAAAAGCTACTTTCTTTGGTTCTATGGGACAAAAGTACATGAAAATGTATAATACTATTTTATGATTAAAATTTTATGCCAATTAGTAAAAAAAGAATTTATATTTAAAAAATAATAAACTGCCCAAATTTGGCTACATTTGTATATATATATAGTGCTGACAGGCCAGCTTTAGTTTTGCCGCCTTGGGAATATATATATATATATATATATATATATATATATATATATATATATATATTTATATCATAATAATGAATAATAAACATGACGTATCTTACTATTTTACAGCTGCTTATCATTGTATTGCTCAAATGTATTAATAATATCTTTAATGTCTTTGTACATTGAAACCAAATTCAAACGAAGCCGAAAGAACTAATTTTAACATGTAACATTATAAACAAATGCATGTGACGTGATTTCAAAGCCCGCTGTCCGATTTCACATGCATGGCGTTTTATTTTTATTTAAAAAATATGATTTCTTTCCTATCTAATATTAGTTTATTTGAAAGACAAAAACAGTTTTTTTTTGAAAGACAAGCATTTATATTGGATTATTTAATTCTTAATGTAAAATATCAAGCATAACTTATTAATATATATTTGCTAAATTAGAGTAAAGTAATTCTTTGGACATGATGTTTATATTCACAATCTATTCTACAATTGTTGCATGTTCTTCAGGAATGGTTGTTCAGACTTGCTTGACTCGTTGGTCTAAAGGTATTGATCAAGTCGTAGCTCAGATGCCTGCTTAACATAGATCTTCCAGTCACAGGAACTTTTTCCAAGAATGACAAGCTTGTAGATCTCTCTTTCAAATATCTGTTTTCCTCTTCTTTTCATTCCTGTCTTAACGTTAATCATTTAATGAGAATGTTTTAAAAAGGTTTTTGTTATTTTTAAAATCACAGCTATAACTTAGCATAGCTTGTGCATATTATTTCTACTCATTTACATGATTAAAAGCAAACAAATTGCAACAAATTTCATGTTCAGGTAGTTACCTTTTTTTCTTCAAAAACGGAGAAACTGCTAAACTTTCCAAGAAATATGTAAAGTGCATAGTGACAATGCCATAGGAGAATCAACTGTTCAGAAGTATTTTGCAAAATTCCAAACGGAAAACATCAGTTGTAAAGGTGATACTCGCAGTGGAAGACCCTCAAATTTTGATATTGATGTTTTAAAGACAACAATTGAAGAAAATTCAAATATCTGAACTAGAGCACTTGCGCAAAAATTGGAAGCTTCAAAACGTACAATTCACGACCATTTTTATGGAATAAATATTGCTAAGAAAGGAGAAATCTTTTATCTCTCCTCTTTGTAAGCCTAAAAAATGCTTAGAACTTTTTGGAATATATATATATATATATATATATATATATATATATATATATATATATTAAAATAGTAAAATGCAATCATGAAAAGTTAAGCTTAAGCATGGAAAAGTAAAGGACTAGTTGTTAAAACTGGAAAAGAAAAGGACAAGCTATTCTAGTAAAAAATATAATAAATTTATAGCTTAAAATATTGCAGCATTTATATAATGTTATAAACTGAATTTAAAAAAATCTTAATGATGCAATATTTTAAGTTTAAACTCCAGACAAATTTAAACTATCTAGTCCAGGAGTACAAAGTATGAGATTATATCATCAGTTTTACATTCTACTAAGTAAATCTTTATTTTCAATTTTCAGTTGGGGATGGGGCATCGTATCGGATGTGTCAGACATTCCAACCCAGTGATTTTGTAAAGATTATAATCGTCATTTTACATGCTATTGTTTGTATTTTCCAAGTAGGTTTTAATTCTTTTTCATGAATTTGGTTGCTCTTATTATTAGTGGAATAATGGAGATCTTCCTAAGATTCCAGTTTCTTTTTATGTCGTAAAACTATCTTGGTATTTCGTTATCTTCTTCCTCTCGGCTCTGTTTAATCCAGCATTAATGGGGGACAATGTGGGCAAGTTGGCTTAGTTTTCCTTCTTATGTCATATTATTATTATATGAAGTTTAACACCTCCGTTTTATAGGTGCATAGCCATAGTGGATAGTGTATGACTTATTTCACACTGTTCTTTTTGGTATATCCTCCTATGACTTATTGCTACGTTTGGTATTAAACTTTTTACAGATGTTCCCGTCGAGCTATTTAATCTATTCTGTGTCACAATGTATAATAACCTCCAACCCCGCAGAACCTTACAACTGGATGCCAGGTGGCTCACACTCTCTCTTTCTGAGTAACAGAACCTGCACGTGTTATTATTGCTGATACCAATAATCTTTTTAAAAGCATTGATCATCAAACCTTCATCATAAAAGGGTTAATCAACTTCTTATATAGCTATGTTACGAATTAGGCAAACATTAAGGAAACTCTTTCTACCACCCCTCTCTCTCTTTATATATATATATATATATATATATATATATATACACACACACACACACACACACACATATATATATATATATATATATATATATAAAGCTGAATGTCTCTCTGTGTGTATCTGGTCACGAATAGGCTCCTATATGGTTGACTATTATAGAAAACTGATCACATATAATGATAGAAGATGTATCGAGACACAGGAATGGGTATGTTTGATCTGGAATAATGATGATTCATTTAAATTGTGGGGTCTGCGTATGCGCATGGTCCACAAAGTATGGAAATAAATTAAAAAATTAAAAAAAAAAACGTTTACAAGTGTTTTTGATATAGATGTACTTTTTTCCGGCGGATTCTCGAGGCCGTCGCTCATTTTTAAAACTTTTTATATCACGTCTAAATGATAATATCTACAACTTAACAACGGTGTCGCCTCTCTATTTAATTAACCACCTTTTGAAACGTTAATTATTCGACATTTTCGGGTCGGCACGTGTTGCATTCGTTTTTCGGTATAAAAAAAGCGAAACTCGATTCGAATCACTGGCCAATGGCCAGTGGTCTCTAGAAAGCGATTTAACGTTTGGTCAATTTCGGCTTCGTCATATCAGATGATTGCTTTCATTTCAAGACGAGACACTCCCCCTAATAAACGTGGAGCTGGTTTTCCCAAAGTTAGGTGAAAACAAACAAACGAGGTTATTAACCTCATTAAAAACTGTCCCGCAGAAAATGTTAACTGCTGAATAGCTATTGCTTACGATCGCCGCATATGCATTAAGCTTTTTCGTATATAAAAAAGAAGCCACAGACTCGCGGTAAATAAAACACTGTCCCGCACTCAAAGTTCTCGTCATTAACTCGTCACAAACGGCACCTGCCAGATCGCACTTTTTTTTCACACTTTACTATTTTCCAACTGCGCGTCAAGGCTTCGTTTTTTTTTAAACAACCAACGATTTTTCTTTTCATTTACCCAAAAACACACACACCTACAAACACCCAGGCAACGCCGGGTACCCCTCGCTAGTACTTTCATAAATCAGAGTCCATTTTCTGTAGCTGTTTTTGAACCCAGTCAACGATGGGTACTTTTGCTAGTATATATATATATATATATATATATATATATATATATATATATATATATATATATATCGATGAGGAGAGGAGGAATTATTAGACACAAGTTGACAGAGAAAATAACAAACAAGAGAATATAGAGAATAAAGAGAAAATAAAGATAATTGGGTGAATGGGTACACAGAAAGGGGTGATGAACAACAGATAGGTATTACATGTGCCATGCTTATTAGACTGATAGAAAATTCATCGGTTACGGCTGCAAAATATGGACAATCCATGCAAATGAGATAAACATTCAGAGTTATGATATTAACAATCTTATTATATATAAAAATATTGCAACATAATATATTAGTTAAAACATTCTATACCCATTTTGTTTTATATCCAATTTTTATTAATTTTCTTAAAAATTTCTTCTTAAATTAAAATCTATTTCTAGACTGACACATCATGGCCCTTCCAAGTCATCCAGTGCAATACTATCAACTATTCATTCTTTTTTTTTTTTTTTTTTTGTAATCTATGAATTTGTTAGCGTCTAGTTTTTACTTTTTTTTTTTTAATCTAAACTGATTGCACTTTCTGGGCGTTAAAATAGAACGCGAGACTTAATAGCTTTTTCTTTCGGCGGCAACGTACCAGGAAGTTGGCTCCAGTTTTCCTGACAGGTGATGCCATCACTTAACCGACAAACATGTCTAACTGAACCAATGAAACACGTATTATTCCCCATTCCTCAAAAATAGGGCTTAATTCTGAAACGTTTTTAACAATCTTGATTATGTAAAGAATCCGAAAAGAAATATTAGGTAGGATGGTCCCGATGAAAATTAAGAAAATAAAACTGTCGTCTGCAGCCATAACTACACTGTTACACATGCAAACAGTATAGACACTCCCGCACATAGCACTGCGTAAAAGAATTAAGTGATACAGGCAGTCGATAATGCTACTATATAAGTATTTTAGTTACGATTTCACTTATTTCCTGTTTGTAATGGATTAAACGTAAGAGTTACTGCCTACTGATAAGTATAGAACCTCAGTTTGAAAAACACACATAAACACGCGCACATATCTATATACGAGGTGTCTTCAGTAAATTTTCAGATTTTTTTCGTATGGGAACTTTTATTTATAGTACACTTTTATTGATAGTACACTTTTATTACACTTAGTACACATGACATTTTAGTCCCCTTCAATGTAATCTCCTCCGGCTGAATTGCACTTGCTGTACGTTCCAACAACTTCAGCTAAGCCCCAGGAAGTCCTACTGTGTGAGCATGTCAATGACCCGCGTTACAGCCTCTTTCATTTCCACAATCCCCTCATGACGACAGCCTCTAAAGTTTTTCCTTGAGCTTAAGGAATAATCAAGTCACAGGAAGCAAGGTATGGACCAAAGAGAGGGCGAGGAACTGTTTTGATGCCCATCTTGGTCAAATAGTCTGTGACAAATATGGGTTTTGGACTGGTGCATTCGCGCAAATCTTCTGCATTTTAAGTTCCTCACGAATAAGTGTGTGTACAGTTCCCACACTGACATCAAACTGTGCACTTACTGTCTCTATAGACACACGACGGTCCTGATCCATGAAGTTCTTTATTTGGCGAAATGAGCTGTGGTGTTCTGACTTCCTTATTCCTCCCACACCTCTAATCATCTTTCACAGTCTCCCTGCCTTCCTCAATTCTCTTATGCCTATCAAAAACTGATACTCAACTTATGCAAGATGGTCGAAAAGAAGCCGAAAGCATTCCACACGTTTGTGTGACATTTTTTCAAGCGTAAAACAGAATTTCATTGCATAGCGTTATTCTAAAGTGTCCTCACGTCCATATTGCATTTTAAAAAGTCACCAGCTGGGACAATCAGGCTTTAGTGGAGAATATTATTATTCCTGCTGTAGCTGTTCATTTAAATCTGAAATTATAATTAGTCAATCATCTCATAAAATGTTTAGCAAAAACATAGTGGTGTGGGAGCCTTTTCTAGTCTCACACAAAAACACGTTCACATCTCAAGGCATATTTTTTGTCATATACATACGCGCACATGTATACACAAGTAGATATATTCATGTTCGCGTACATACACTCACATTCACGTGTATACACACACACGCTAACGTACGCACATGCACGCACAGATGGACAATGTCACTTCCCTTTCAAAGGAAATCCACACATGCGCAAAAGACCACCGGAAACAATTATAAAAGCAAGAGCAATAAGCAGCATCTTCCTTTTTCGGACCAGCTTCCGAGGTGAGTGGTCGACACACCAGCCGCCGCCGTTTCGGCAGGCGCGCGCACGCGCGTGCCTCACGCCACTTGCTACCATGTGGGGCAAAAAGCTAACAGACCGTACGTACACCTTATATGCTTTCTCTCTCCATGGCCTTGATTGACTTTTTCTCATTCTCTCTCTATACTACAATAGACTTTCCTCCTCACCAGCTAACTACCATCATCAGAGATTTCTTTACTGATGATGTTGTTTTCATTGTTGCATCTCATGAAGGATCCCTGTCACTCTTCGATCGTTTTTCAGCATCGACAAAGGCGTTTCTAATGAGAATAAGCATTAAAAAGGCAGAAGTAGTACATCAGCCCAAGCTAACACCGAAGCAAGTTCTTAGAGTGAAGTAGAATCCACCTGTACATTGTTTTCTTGAAATTCATATCCATGTTGATGACAGAAAACTCTAAATCTGTAAAACCGCATATCTGTCTTGGAGGCAACATCAAAATACATCCTGAGATTACTAATCGAATAAAACCGAGAGAATGTGAGGAAATAACGTTATCGTTTCAAGTGTAAAATTGAAGCTAAATATCAGCATTTGTCAACAAGATTGAAAAACAGCAAATACTCATTAAAAACTTCCAGTACGCATATTTGCAGTTGATGTGGATTAACATGCAAATGAGATTGAAATCTTACCAACGATCCAAGCGCCGCTGAAAAAGTGAAGAATCTTACTGTCAGAACCTTATACGCCGAACCCGACGGGAAAGTCCATTATATATATATATATATATATATATATATATATATATATATATATATATATATATATATATATATATATATAAATGTAAATGTTGGTTCGTTCGGAGTTAATTGTCTAAAAAACCACTGGACGGATGACTTCCACATTTTGGTATAATATGTTTACTATATCCATGTGTGTTTTTATATATTTCTTTTTAATTATAACATTATACTTAATTTTTCTATGATAAATAGCTGGATTTCTTTGTACCGAGAGGCCATTTTTTTATTTAGGGACAATTATTTATCACCGCTTCCTGTCACGTGACCAGTGTTACAATTTAGCGGTTTTCCTGCTAGATCTGGAGATTTCGTTTACAATCTAGCGGGAAATTCTAGAAAATCTGGAGGTATTTGGCACCCAGACACTCGCATTAGATTGCTTGAAAATACTTTAAAACATAAAATAAACTCATTCATGTAAGTAAAAAAAAGTAGCATTTATTGCCTTTGGTAACAATTATTTATTGATTATTTGTTTTGTTTTTCACCTTTTTTTCGACTAACCATTCTTAAATCTCACTATAAAATCGATTTTTCCAAGTACATTTTAGGTGGGGGGGCATTCCAATCTCCCCGAAGGGGTTTGTATTACTGTACACGGGTTTGTATTACTGTGCACATAGATTCGAAAAGGTTGTCAAAAAACAAATATATAACAAATAACTGTTATCAAAGGCAAGATAAGTTACTTTTCTGCCAAACTGGCTAGCGATTTTCTGGACATTTCTTTCTCCTGATCTCGCGGTTTTTTTTTAAATCTCAGTTGACAACATTGCATCACTAAAAGAACACCACAGGCTTAATGTAAACAGAATGTGTTTACAATATCGGTAAATTTTCAATGGGTTTATTGATAATGTAACCATGTGATTGAACTTTAATTTAAATTAACCACACTTGGTCGCAAAATTAATGCCGACGCTCAAAGTGTATACACATTTTGATTCCTCCCTCTACTTAAAAATTCACCAAAAATCAGGAAATTAACGAATTTTAATGAAAATTGCAGTATTTTTCAAATAATGATCGCAGAATATAATGACCTAATTATTTTTATTGGAATATTCAAGATGGCGTCTGATTCTCTCTTTAACACGGTAAGTGTGGGAAAAGATGTTACAAATAAAAAAACCGGATAAAATACTGTTAAAAACTCGCTCAATATATGTCACCGTGACATAGGTTGACATATATTCGGCGGGTTTTTAATAGTATTTTGTATAGTTTTTTTTATTTATAACACCTTTTTCCATACTTACGGTGTTAAAGAGGGTGTGAGACGCCATCTTGAATTTTCGAATACATCGGTAAACACTGTATGTTTTTCGAGCTGAATAAATATGTTACATTGAATAAAAACACAAAAATATATATCCAGTTTGGCAGAAAAGTAACTTATCTTGCCTTTGATAACATTTATTTGTTATATATTTGTTTTTTGACAACTTTTTCGAATCCATGTGTACAGTAATACAAACACCTATTTTGTGTTTTATATACATAAAGTACAATTTTTGAATGTTACTGTTTTGATTATATTCGTTTTTGGGGGGGCACAATTAAAAAATTAAGAAAGATTAAAATGAAGCGAAATTTAAGTTTCCGTTCCATTTTTACAACAACCGTAAAACAGTGCATACTCAGCAAGTTTTATCGTAATTTATAAGCATATTGAAACACTAAATCAACATTTTATTTATTGTTTTGCATAATTAATGATGGAAGTATTTTTCTGTTTATTTTCTTAACATCTGTTAAAAAAAATAATTTGTACATTCTCTTGAAAAAAAGAATAAAACTTTTCTCTACTTTCACATGTGTTACATTTTAACAAACTGAGCCACCGCAACGCGTGGCCGGGTACAATTAGTATATATATATATATATATATATATATATATATATATATATATATATATATATATATACTCCTATGAATTCGTTTCTCTTTTGTGTGTATTGATATTCATATTAAAAATCCTCTTTTCTATTTATTTAAAAAGAAAATACAATTTTCTTATATATGGGTCGTAGAATTGCATTCACTAGCACAAGATCTAGCTAATTTGCATATTCTTTTAAACATTCATTTTAATTAATTCCCTATTAGTTGCTTCGATTTTCTTATGGAATGATCATCTTTAGTCAACTATTACGTGTAATTATATTCATGCAGATATTCTACATGATTTATACTTGCATAATATTTGTGTAAACAGCTTACAGTAAACATAAAATTGTTTCCATATATATTTATCTATATGTATATATTTTTGTTTTTCTATCTATCTATCTATCTATCTATCTGTCTGTCTCTCTCTCTCTATATATATATGTATATATATATATATATATATATATATATATAAAAGTGAACGTGTCTGTGTGTCTGTATGTCTGTGTACATTTCCCTACGCAATAACTCTGTCAATTTTTAGTCTACAGACTCGAAATTTGATATACAGAGTACTGAGATTTAGGAAAATTTCGAGTCTATAGACTAAAAATTGACAGCGTTATTGCGTAGGGAAATGTACACAGACACACAGACAGACACACACACAGACACGTTCACTTTTATCGATATATAGATAGATTTATTAATTTTTTTGACAGAGGCGTCACCACTTATCAAGGATCGGAGGCCACTCGAGGATAAGGGTAATGGCTGTACAGTAGTCAATGCGATAATTTCTTAGTAATTGTTAGTATTAGAAACTGGGTAAATTGGATTATTTAAGGGACGGGAAAATTTGTTTACGTTGGACTTGAAGGCAATCAAATTCTAGTCAGCTGGAAAACAGACAAACGGAAGTGAGTTTTATAGGTGTGCAGTTCTAAGAAAGAAGCTTTGTTCATGGAATCTACGCTTCGGTTTAGGCACAGATAAAGAGTGGGGAATATTATTGACAGTGGTTTTAGCTAGACGAGTATTTTTCGTTAAAGTTTGGCGAGGGGGACTATAGACTGGAGCTCAGACAGGCGCTTGCGATAAAGTAGAGACAGACTCGCAACATCTCTTCTGTGGGAAAGAGGTTACCGGGAAGAGAAAAGAACATCTCCCACTAAGCTACGAAGTCCATTTTGAATTTTGTCAAGGCAGGATAAGCTGCTTATAGCAGCTCCTGCCCAGATATGGCAACAGTACTCCATCATTGGACGCACCTGGCTCTTATATGACTAGAAATTTGCATCAGGAGTGAGATATCTACTGGAGCGATAGAAGGATCCTACCATTTTTTCAGCGTCATTGGCAACAAATTTTATGTACGTGTTCCATTTCAGATCAGGAGCTTGTCGAAACATAAAGCCTCTCCAAGACGACAGCTATCCATTTCAATTGATGCCCGATGGGGATCAGAACGTTGATGATGTAAAGATAGAAGCTTGGATTTAGCTGCATTAAAAGTAACCAGCCACCTCTTTCCGTGTACAAGATCAGAGTAGAGAGAATCACAAAGAACTTGGTCATTTATTTCGTTTGATGTGTTGCGATAGATGATAGTGTCGTCAACATAAATGTCTACGAATGATCTAAGGATTGGATTTTGGGAGATCATTGATGTAGAACAAGAGGAGAGTTGGGTCTAGAATGGACCTCTGAGGGACTCCAGCATTAATACTGAGAGCTTTCGATTTCTGCCTATCAACCACTACTCTTATGAACCTATCAGAGAGAAATGATTTAATAATTGAGAAGAGATACCGTAGCTTGAAATATTGTGAAGTAAACCGTTATGCCATACCCTATCAAACGCCTTTGATATGTCAAGAGCAATTGCCCTAGAAAGAAAACCTTTGTAGAGAGATTCGTTAATCCTATGAGATAGAATCTTTAGAACATCTGCTGTAGATCTAGCAGAACGGAAACCATATTGCATGTCACTAAGAAAATTATTTCTGCTGAGGTAGTTGACTACTTCTTAATTTAACACAGATTCAAGCAACTTTGAAATGCATGACTAATATATGACTATATATTTACTTTAATATATATGTGCTCTTATATATATATATATATATATATATATATACACATACATACATATATATATATATATATATATATATATATATATACAAAGTAATTAATGCGAAAGTTTGGCTAATGTCTTCTATTGACGATGACATCAAAATGTACTATTTTAAGTTGATTCAAGGTTACACAATAACGACGCGCTATATGTTGTACATGTTGCTTATATATATATGCGATCTACACCGGAAGGTTAAGTAAATTGCTCATCAAGACAGTTTATTAAATACACATTTTATTATTTTTTTCTTAGGCTTTTAATGAGTGATTTATCAAATTTAAACACCAAAATTGTGTTTATAACACTAGATAACTATAAATCAAAAATTAAACTAACATTAGTAAATCATTTATATAAGCAGTTCCTTAGAAAACAAATTAGTGTTGATAATCATAAATCAGCGCTATATTTAATAATAAGCGAGGTACTAAAATATGTTTTTCTGAATGATAAACATCGTTTCATCGAGAAAATGGCATATCAAGTTGTGGCATCTCGTTATTATATTCTATTATCAGTGCATGCCCTCATTTTTTAAAAATACTTTGATGATTTGGAGTTTTCATGTATTCTGTTTCTAAAAATCATGTTACGTGTGTCTATTTTTATTACTTTTCTCTAGAACCTATTTCATCGTTTGAAGATTTTCAATAGCTTTTATCTATTCGTAAGAAAATATAGTTTTGTTCCAACGTAGTTATTCATGCAATTGCCAAAAGTACTCGAGTTGTTCACAGGTTGCCAATATAAATACGCATATCGGATGAGTACATTAGTAAGCTTGACTTAAGGTTGACTATAGCACCGGATGGAAACAGAATGGAAAAACTTCTCGAGTTGTTTGTTCAAACCGCCAAACTCCTCTTTAAATTGGCAAACGAAATGCCGCTCCTGTTCGCCATTTTGAGAGCATATTTTTATATTGTCATTATGAGAGATGCATACAAAAATGATCTTCACTACGTACTTTTATATTTATATAGGAGGGTCATTCCAAAAGTATGCATCATATTTTTAACTAAAAAAAAGTGGAGACGCTACGAAGACGGAAGTGCTACCATTTAAACAAGAGTCCATTTGTGCTCCAGAATTTAGTTTTCAACTAGGTCACCACCATTCTTAGTGCCCTTTTGCCAACGATTGGGTAGTAGTTGTGCATGCGCGTCCGGATCGTTCTTTTTCATGTCTGTCGCTCAGTTGAAATCGAGGAAGGTATCACCGAACTGTGCTGACATTAACTGCATCGGCTTCATAAATGTTCAACAGGCGTCGATGAATGTTGATCGGTTTAATTTTTTTTTTGCCCTTTCAGGTCACGAATGCATAAGTTCAGTCATTATAACAATGCAATTTGCCATCCCCTTTGATCAATTTTGGCGAAATAAAAAAATTGGAGCACCCCTCGTATATAATTTACAAGATAAATATAACACACACACATACACACACACATACACACACACACACACATATATATATCCATATAGTTATATCAAACTAGCAGTGGAACACGACGTTGCCCTGTATTAAATGAGGATCAACGAATGTTTCGCACTTCCATATTTTTATTGTTATCGAGATCTGTGAAATCGCCCATTTTTAAAATAAAACGATTGATTGTTTGGGATCCATCACGGTGAACCTAGAGGAAGATTCACATGCCTCCCCACAGTGACTTAGCCCATAATACATTGTAGTCTATATGTAGATAACATGCTGTTGATTTTATAAACTTATTTTTTTCATATAATTATGTTACATGAAAAGGGGACAGCCCTTTTCATGTAGCATAAAAAAAGAATTAGTTAAATGAAAATGATATCAGATAAAACGAGAATCGAACCCTGTAGATAAGTTTTAAAGAACAATAGGTTTTAAATGCAATGTCCAGTTGAATTGTTAATTCCTTTAAAATATTTTATAAATAAAATTTGGCTGGAAAATCTATTCACATTCTCAGAAAGAATGCATAATAAAAATATCGGTTAGAGTATTAAAAAGTAAGTTAAATTTCTTTGTAAAACAAAGAGAATGGAAAATTTCCTGGCCGTCAGAAATGGTTTCAAAACGTGCAAATCGCGCATGTTTGAAACATGTGAGAAACAATGCATGCTTAAACACGGAGGCATGTCATGCCATGTGTCTAATATGTACGTGTTGTAATGTAAATGCCAAACGCACTATTTCTCGGTCTATCTATCAATATATCATAAATCTCCTCTCATTGAATTAAATGCTTGGCTCTCCTGTAGTAACCTGTACCCTACCTGTCGGTCTCATTATCTATAAGACCTGTCTCCATCTCTCAACAATACAAATACGAACAGTCAACAACAAAATATATAACATCAGTCCTCTTCTAATAAGAACTATGCAACATTTATTACAATTGTGTTGCATGTTGTTGATCTGCCTTAAACATCAAAACGAGGCCAGTCACTGTTCTAAATTAGAACACAACAGGAAGAAGTCACGTTGAGGAATGGTCAGCCAAAATTTAATTTTCCAGAACATTACAGACGGGAGCTGGTAGGTAAGAACGAAGAAACTCTCCCACCCTCCTCAAAACGGTTGCCGTTCTGACCTAAGAATAACAATAACGAAAAGTAGACACCCAACAGACTGAGGTATGCTTTATTGTTTTCTGGAATACTGTTTGTTAAAACCGGCGGGACCTAGAGTCGTCTACCAGGGGAGCAGAAGGGTCCTAAACCCCTTGCCGGCAAACGTATATTGGTTATTGTTCCCAGAACGTTTGTGTAACACTTGTGCGGTTACACTAGTAACCGACGTATTGTATTACATCTATTTAAAATATCTGACAAATTGCTTCAACTAATAATTAATAAGCTGCGGACCATGTATATTGGTTAGATGCATTCCAATGAGCAAAACAAAGAAATCATTCCGCAATAATAATTTTTGTTTATATTTTTAATGTTTTTATTTTGGCTTATACCTATATAAGTAATACGAAAACTTTCCAACATGGTGCCTGTTTTTTTTGCAGGGGGGGGGGTTCTCTAATTGTCATTTTAAATTTTGAGTCTTTCATGTATTTTGAGTCGTCGTTGAACTTTCTCATTTTACTTTTCCAAACATTTTGTGAGATTTTACTGATTTTACGTATATTTTTAGTTATAGGTTGTGAAACGTGTATTAGACTATATAAAAACAAAATATGGATATTCGCTTCGCCGGGGGAAAAAAGTAAAAAATTATGCCCGTGAACTGATATATATATATATATATATATATATATATATATATATATATATATATATATATATATATATATATATATATATGCGTGTGTGTGTGTGTACGTGTGTGTGCGTATGTGTTTGTGTGTGTGTTAACGTTTTTGTTGGATAACGGATAATCTTGAAAGACATAAATGTCCAAGGAATGTATCGTGAAAAAAAAAAAAAAAAAAAAACGAGAGAGAAACTATAGAAATGAAAAGGAGTGCTAAAATAAACATCTAAATATATAAATGTTTCATTTTGCACAATTTATTATTTGTTGACCTATAGTAATTTTGAGAAGAGTAGAACGCGGATTTTGGGTTTATTTTCTAGCATCCGCGTTACTCTCGCTTCTCTTATTTTGTCTTTTAGTCCTCACACTCCATGAGTAATGTTTTTGAGAAAGAGGGAAAAATTGCTGTTTTCTGGGTCAGAATCTATTTAATCTAACACTTATTATTGTCAAGTGTTAAACCTTGAAGTAGTTTTTTAGCTCCTTATATCAAGTGGCTTCATGCATTGTCTGGAGAGATTTTCATAAAAACAAAATAATTTTTTTTAAAACAGTTATTCTTTTAATAATGTTTTTTTCGATCGTTTCCATCGACATTCTTTCGTATATTTAGATATGTGTGTGTGTGTGTGTGTGTGTGCGTGCGTGCACAATGAATGGCGGGTGTTAATGATATGGGAGAAGCCAATGAGATGAAGAGATGTTTACATGTGACTCGTATGTGTACATGGCCATATTTCTGACAAGTTTTGAATCTTTACACCTAAAAAGGCCAGTAACGTGGGGGGCGCGTTAGACAGTTTCCAAAACATATGTGGTACAAGCATATTAAACATTACAATATATATATATATATATATATATATATATATATATATATATATATATATATATATATATATATATGGAGAAAGGCAGAGAGAAACGAAGTGAGATAAATAATGTGAAAAGTTCTAACTTTAACCGTAGCTTAACACGACAAAAACGAATTCCTGTGAGTTACTTTAAAGTAATAAAATGTTTAAATGTTTGTGGTCGAGGAAGGGGAGAGAAGAGAGGGAAAAATACTTTGATTTTTAATGTAGCACATTTTTAGTCTGCATAGATTTACCGTGCGGTGGTGCAGCTGGCAGAATTTGCTTTATGCCAGTGTTAGCAAAAGGTATATAAACATTCACACATCCGTGCATATATAAATGCATATATACGAATGTATACGCATATATATATATATATATATATATATATATATATATATATATATATATATATATATATATATAATAAACACATACAAGTCATATGAAGTTTTAATGAAATTAACTCTAATAATGGATGAAACAGGCATCAGTTTCTGAGTGGCATAAGAGATGGTATTTATTTGCTCCCCCAGTGAGCAAATTAGGCACAAGGCCGTTTTTAATGTGAGGTAAAAACCAGCTCCCCTAAAAGGGGTCACTCTGGTTAACAAAAATAATAATCGTCCCAGTATAGAGGGTTTCCCTTCCATTGACCGGTACAAATTATCTTAAGTGCAGTATCTGCCGGAACAGATACTACACTTTGAGTGGCATAAGAGATTCAAGGAAGGCGGGAGTTTGTAGCATAAGAGATTCAAGGAAGGTGGGGGAGATTGTGAGGGATGATGAGAGGTGTGGGAGAGTAAGCAAGTCAGTACACCAGGATTGATTGACTAAATAAAAAATTTAATTGATAAGGACCGTTGTATATCTACATATGCTACAAGTGCACAGTTTGATGTCAATGTACACACACATATAATTCGCGAGGAACAGAACGGAAAATTTGCGCGAAGTTTGTCCCAAGGGTGTTGTCCACAACTTGATCCTTATCACAGACTATTTGACCAAGATGGGCATCAAGACAGTTCCCCACTTTCCTATGGCCCAGACGTTGCTCCTTGTTTTTTTTTTGTTTTTTGGTTATTCCTTAAGCCCAAGGAAAACTTTAGAGCCTGTCGTTATGAGACTATGTAAGTTGTGTAAGGTTCATTGGCACAAGAGGAAGTCCATGGGGCGTTCCAAAAGTTGTTGGAACAGTGCAACAAGTGCATTACTTGGAAGGGGACTAGAGTTTCATGTGTGTACTATCAATAAAAGTGCCCATACGAGAAAAGACTGTAAACTTATTGAAAGCACCTCGTATATGATGAAAATTATAGGAATAGTATTCCAACATGATGAAGAAATCAAGAAAAACAAACCAAATTATATTTCCTCAACGTTTCGTTATTATTTCAAGACTTCCACGGGATGATTAATTTGAGAGAAAAATACCAGTACAATATTTGAAGATAAACTTGTTTGTTTGTGATATGAAAAAAATCCGTTAGCATCCAAAGTGTATATAGCGTTGTGGAGTTAGACTTTTTAACGATATATACTTTAGACATTTGAAAAGATATGATGCAGTTTTTGCCATTTTAATTCAAATGTCGTGTGTGTAATTGAAATAAAATGGGTGTTTTTTGCTTTTATTATTTATTTATTGACTATATATATATCAATTTTTATAAGTGTTATTTTCTGTGGTGCAAATAAGTTAACCTGTGCATAAAAGTAATTTATTTTTTTTAAATATTAGTTTACTGATTAAAAGAGATGAATTGAAGAAACCTTCATGATGTTTAATTGTGTTTGAGTTTGCAATAAGTGCTGATTTAACCAGCCTTCGTTTAACGAGTTTAGCTCGTTTGAAGTTAGAAGTGGTCATACTGCAGTGAAAGAGAGAATAGTGCATTAAAAGGATTGCTATTTTTTTTATATCATATGCCGAAGTAGGGAGTCTATTACCGTGTCATTCCAACCGTTTGATTGAACAGGCTCTTCTCTTTATTACCACATGCCACATGCAGCCTTGCACATACTGAGAGGTGCCCTACGAGCTTTCCACACAACGAAAATACATGTTAGGATATTTGAAATTTCTACGATTGCGTTCTCTTGGTTCCAGCGCAGGACACCGTGTTCTCTTAAGACCATCAGCCCAGCATGCGTGTGCCGTCCCCAAGCAATTCCAGGTCCTTGCATTCTAACCCGAGTCGAGGTAAATGTTCACGAACTCTAGATGCAGGCACAGCGTTTTCGTCAAGAACGATATCATCGTGAAAAGCCGACGTTTCCTGGTCCACAGCTTCCTCCTTGATTGATTCTAGATATTCATTTCTATAGACCTTATTTCCTGTGGTGTAAATAAGTGAACCTGTGCCTACAATTAAGTTATGTTTTTTTAATATCAGTTTTCTGATTAAAAAAGAGACATTGCAGAAACCTTCACGTTGGTTAATTTTGTTTGAGTTTGCAATAAGTGCTGATTAAACCAGTCTTCGTTTAACGAGTTTAGCTTGTTTGAAGTTAAAAGAATGGTCATACTGCATCGAATGAGAAAATAATGCATTTAAAGGATTCCTATTTTTTATAACTTTTATATATAGAAGAGTTATAAAAAATAGTCCCCATTCCAACGTATATGGCATGGCATCTATATATACCGGCAATATGAACCTATAAAACCAGTGCATTTATTAAATATTGTATTGATGATTCTGGATGATGTAGATGGCGCGTAGCATATGACACTAGGCTTTAAACGACAAAAAACTTCAAAATTATGAATATATCGGACTGTTTGATAGGAGGACTATCTCTAGGTTGATGTGAATTTTGTTGTTTGGTTTTATATACATTCTTAGCGCTGATGAGGCCCATACTGGTATGAGTTTAATAAAAAAACACATATGCATGGAGCTATATATAAAGTCTCTCTCTATATATATCTATCTATCTCTAGATAGAGAGATAAAGAGATTAGATATATGGGACATAGCATATATGCAAAGAGAGGGAGGAAGATACAGTATTAGATGTCAAGATAATCAGATAACGGGGAGTAGGCCTACATTGATAGATAGTAGAAGCATAGGTAAATAGATGGATATATAGAGAGAGGGATAGATATATAGAGAGATAATAAATAAATGCGTAAATAAGAGATATAGACAGGTAGTTTGCTATATATATATAAAGATACAATAGATAGATAGATAGATAGATAGATAGATAGATAGATAGATAGATATGTATACAAGGTGTTGTCCGGTCGAAACATATTGCCGGGCGGAGGGTTTAGTCGCATACAATTCAAGATGCACCAAATATCCTATAAACTGACCACATGTTGGATTTATGGAAGCCTAACACACATCCACCTTGGTTTATGAATTTTGAAACCTTTGTTTGCCGATTAGAGATTTTTATCTTTAATCGGCAATTTGCCATCATGTTTCCAATTTGGTATTTGAAATGTAAAAATATTGCAACCATTTGTTGTTGCCTAATGTAGCCCTTATGACCATTTCTCTATTTTACTTTCTTTAACCTAAAATCTTGATTTGCTATATAAACTTAATTCTATTTAAATAATATCAATACTTGTCTGATCGTCCTTGTAATAATTTTTTAAGTCGATTATATTTGGCTTTTCTTTAAATAACATTGATTTCCTTACTTGATGTTGATCATATTTTTAAGGTTTCTATTTGATGTCTAATCCCGATGCTTATGATGAGACTTTAATCAAATAAGATATATTTTTATTGTCATAGAAACGATTGCACACACACACACACACACACACACACACACACACACACACACACACACACACACACACACACACACACACAGATTGGATCAAACTAAAAACAGTGCCAGTGACGTAAAAATCTTGTGTTCTGGTGGCGATAGAACCTGTGAAAGTGTTTTTGATATCACTTAGGTTTTTGAAGCATTTCTCGCGCAGAAAATTGTTGAGATGCTTGAAAAGGTAGTAGTCAGTACATGAGAATTCTGGAGAGTATGGCGGATGAGGTAGAGTTTCGTAACCCAATTCGTTCAACTTCTGTAAAGTCGGCTTAGCAATGTGCGGTTGGGCATTGTCGTGGAGGAGAATTGGGCCTTTTAACTAATGCTGAGTGTTGTTGTCAAAGTTTCTGATGCATTGCATTCATTTGTTGACAGTACTTCTCAGCCGTAATGGTTTCGGCTGCATAAAAAAACTGTCATCGATGAGACCGGTCGAAGACCACCAAACAGTCAGCATGAAAACCTTCTTTTGATGAAACTCGTGCTTCGGGAAGTATCCTGGAGCTTCGTTAGCGTCTAACCACTGAGCTGAGTGTCGCCGGATTGCGTAAAGAACCCAATTTTCATTGCAAGTCACAACCCAGCCAAGAAACGGATCGTTCTTGTTGCGTAAAAGAAAGGAAGATGGCACTTAATAATGGTGTTTCTGTTGGTGGTCGTTCAATTCGTGAGGCACTCATTTATCAAGTGTTTTTTTTGTCTTTCCAATTTATCTCAAGTGGATAGAGTTCATCATATACGCTACGTCTAATTCAGAAGCAAGTTTTCGAACAGCTGTGCGTGGCTTCGACTACGGCTCTTAATTGATTGTTGTCAACATCCGATGGCCGACCACTACGCTCATCATCTTCAAGATTCTCGTCGCCGCCACGACATTTATTATGATGTGCGTTTAGTAGTGTTTCACGAGACAAACGATTTGTTTGATACTGCGAGTTGTTTTAGCAGCTTTTCGGCCTAGCTGTAATTGAAATGAGAAAATTCTATGAATTTACTTTTTTCCATCTTAACGAAAGCTTAGTTGAAAATACAACATTTGAAATCAAAATTAAAACTTCTACAAGAATCGTCTTGTCAACCTAATACACACACACACACACACACACACACACACACACACACACACACACATATATATATGCATGTACATGCATCAGTTTTTATTGACAAGAACATAAGTAATTAATTAACGCTCATTTTTCAAAGCAATATGCAAATTATTTAACCTTCAAATAGTCGCTCGCATATCTATGGATTAGTATATTAAGAAGTTCCTTTTAATTTTTAATAGAAAAAGCAGGCTGTTACATCAATGTCAGAGCGAGAAAAAACTCAACTATATAATATATATATATATATATATATATATATATATATATATATGATTATATAAACATTAAAAACAAAAATGTTCATATAATTTTATTTATAAAAGCTCTTTTTTGTATTGTGCACTGTTAAATATGTTTTTTGTTAATGTTATCAATATATGTTAACTTAATATATATATGGGCGTTGAAAAAACGGATGAGTTTCAATCTCAGCTTGAAACACGCCATTTTTGGTCAAACTGAATAGAAGGAGGATGATTAAACGATAGATTAGAGTTGTTCCATTCTTAGTGACTCTATCAAATATTAGTTAAGAGATTCACCTGTTATTTGTTCTTCCTCCTTATCCTTTGTGTCTAAAGAAAAAACATTTCCTCTTGCTCATTCATTTTAGTTTTTAACCGTTAAATAATTTTTCTGACAGTGTCAGACGAAAGGCGCCTGAAAGAAATTTTACTACTTTTTTGCTAAAATAAGTCTCGAACATCCCGTTTTATTTTTACTGAAAAGACTATACTTTAATCCATCGTTCCTTTTTTTTTGTTGTTATACTAAAAATCGTCTATTGTCGACGACTTACTTAAAACATTACAATCCAAATACTTTCAATTTCATGTCAGAGTTTTGAAGGAGATAACATTTTCTGAATTTCTTCCCAATGATAAAATAATTTTGTTACAATAAAAGCAATTCAGAATAATAAAAATATTTACAAAATTGACAACATTTATGAAGATATTTTTGATATTACAACTACAAAATTATTAGATCCGTTCAGGATATTGACAATGGATTTTCTTTATTGTGTAGATTCTAAAAAATAGATTCGTTTAATTAGTTTATTCAAATGTAGATAAGATGTTAGTGGAATTTAGAACCCAGAAAAGACTTTCTGAACTTTACAAAAGAAATTTCTATTACAGGACATTTACGACAGAATTTGACCTATTTCTTCTCATAAGCTCAGCAGGAACAAATTGCTTCAATTTTTAAAAAAATTCAGTGTTTCTTATGCACCTTTGTTTTTTTATCAATGTAGGATTCGGCTGTATAAACTAGCAAAATAATTATCATTACCAGTTTCGTATGCAATTCTTAATCCACCTACGCTTTCCAATGTTTACTTTATATTAATAAATTAAACTGAGTCTTGTGTATTCTTCCATAATAATGTTTTAACTAATATTCTTTCATATTACTAATGTTTTAACTGACATTATTTCATATTACTAATGTTTTAACTGATATTATTTTATATTATTAATGTGTTAACTACTATTATGTCATATTATTAATGTTTTAACTGCTATTATTTCATATTAATAATGTGTTAACTATTATTATTTTTAATAGTATAATAACTTATATTGTTTCATATTAATACTATGTTAACTAATATTATCTTTATTCATAATGTGTTAACTAATATTTTTTGATATTAATAATGTATTTACTAATATCTTTTTATATTATCAATGTGTTAACTAATATTGTTTAATATTAATGCTGTGTTAACAAATATTATTTTATACTAATAATGTGTTAACTAATATCATTCCATATTAATAATGTGTTTACTAATATTTTAAAATTAAACGAATCACGATTTTCATTATTTCGCAACATTGAAAGTTTGACTTAAAAATATTGCATCTAACGCTGAAACATGAGGGTTTCTCGGTTATGGTCTTGGCTGCAATTTGATGTGATGTTCGCTCAGACTAGGTGGAGTGTGAAGGAAACATCAATTTTGCTAAATATGTTTCACTATTACAGGAACAACTACTAGCAATATTTTTAAATAATAAAATGAACCAAGTTAACTCCTTATTTATAGAAAGATGGGTCCTTGTTAATCCGCTAGGGCAACAAAACATTGGTTGAGCAAAAATGAAATTAATAAAATTTCATGGCCAAATCAGTCCTCGAATCTGAACCCAACTGAAAACCTTTGGAGCATATTCAATCAAAACCTTCACAAAAAGAAAAAGAAGCCATTTTCTAAGCCCGAACTTTTAGTATTATTGAATCAGACATGACAAGAAATTACTCAAGATGATATTCGTCAACTGATCAATGACATGCCTTAAAGGGCCCTCGCATTAAAAACCATAAAGCGAATGTCAACCAAGTATTAGTTATTAAATTTGTGACCATTTCTTTATTTTGTTTAATAAATTATATATCTTTTTAATAAACTGTTTCTATGGGTATCTATTCTTTTGGCATGTCTGTGGACATATACTAGCAAGCTACCCGGCGTTGCCCAATCGTAAAACAAATATTATGTTTTAATTTATGTGTCTTGCTTATTATGAAAGACCCAATTCCCCATTTATTATTATCCAATGTATAGTACTGATTTCAAAGGTTCTGGACGTTTGGCAAAACCTGAAAATTTAGCGCTTCAGATTTAGTCTTTATTTATCTTTCTAGCGTCGTTATCGCCTGAGTTACCACCAGATAAATAGGAACAATTAAAAATTAGGCGACTTTAAGCTATGACTGTTTAATGTTGCGCATGGGCAAAGGTAACAGCAGGAGCAATTTTTTTATTTGACTTACCTTGCCATGGGAAACTGTTTTGTTTTTGATTTCGACCACTTTTGTCCTAAAAACAAAGTGAAACTATGCTACAAGTCCAAATACCTTATACATCAAATTTCAACTCTGTAGCCTAAATATTCAGAAATGAGTTGGGTGAAGACTTTTCATACACATCGACAAGGTTATATATATATATATATATATATATATATATATATATATATATATATATATATATATATATATATATATACTTCAGAATAAAATTATCTAACAATCAACTGGTATGGAAACCTGTGATTATAAGTCTTACAAAATATTATTGTCAGTAATATTCTATAAGTACTATCTCCTCGATATAAAAGATAGAGCAAATAAATCAAATTTATGATCTATGATTTATTATCTATGATATTTGAATACTTAAAAAAACTTTTAATTGTGATTTTCCATGTGTCACAGACTTTAGCAAATAAGGTGTAAACCATTATAATTATTTACTAATATTTTCTCCTCTGAAGAGATGGTAGATATTGAAATACTATCGGATAAGGAGTTATAATATTTGAAATGTATTCTTTGTCTTACATAGAATAATAAAAATCTTTTGATTTGAAATTTAACCATTTCACGTCATAAATTTTTAAATTTATTGAATGACTAAAATTTTACATATATATATATATATATGTATATCCATCTATCTATCTATATATCTATCTATCTATATATGTATATATATACATTCTACTGTATATAAATTCTATCACACAGATATATATATATATATATATATATATATATATATATATATATATATATCTCCGTGTGTTTAAATGTTTTCATATTAAATTCTATCCAATTATGTAGAATGCAGAAACTATGCATAAATAAAAGTCAGCATAATAGTGAAATGAAACCAGTCATACAATAGGAAACTATATAACCGATTACGGAAGTAATTAGAGCTGGTTTTTCTAAAGGAATGTTCAAATTTGTTAACATTTCATGTAGTCGCTCGGATATCCGTGAATGAGTATATTAAGAAGGTCATCTGAATAATTCTTAAATATAAAAGGTAAGCTTTTTATATTAATTTCAGAGTGAGAAAAACCGTACTTTATATATATATATATATATATATATATATATATATATATATATATATATATATATATATATATATATATATATATATATATAAACAATTGTTTGTTGGTTATCCATCCAGTTGTTTTTTTCTTGACTGAATATAAACTTTGTGCTTTACTGAACCTAAAAATTAATTTCTTTTATAAACGTTAACCGGATTTTTCGCATCTGGATATTAAAGCATTGGATCTAAAGTTCTGAATATTTTGTTTCTTAAAAGACATTCTCTTTCGCCTTTCGGATTATCAATGAGAGAGTCATTACCCACGCTAAAATGTTATTTTCTGGTTTGTGTGTTCTTTCCACTTGTTTCGTGTATATATATGTTTTAAACTTTATTTTTTTGCAATTTATGACTAAATATTATAAATTGTTGTTTCATCTAATACATCAACCTCAAATGTATAGCGTCGCTACAATGATAATTTGTTAATTTCTTACAGTTCTCTCATAAGAAGAATAGCAAGATTGGCATCCTTTGAAACTCCACGGAATAAGGACGTTGTAACATTTTTTTGCGGTATTTTATCGAATAATAAATTAAGTGTAAATTTTAATTCACAGTTTTAATTTTCTTTATTTTCCCGTATACATACATACATACATACGTACGTACACACACACACACACACACACACACACATATACACACACATATATATATATGATCAAATATATATGTGTATTTGTCTTTTTGCCTGTTCACACGTGTATGTATTTGGGCCTGATTTGACCAAGTGTGCGCACAAGCGTCTTTATTCATAAAAGTGTCCATATAGATAAAAGTGCGTTTATTAGTTTAAGTTATCAAACGAATATGGCAACGCCTTAGGTTATGTACACATCAAGTGTATGTACAGATGAACGTCTGTATTTCCTTTTAGGAAGCAGTGCTCCAAAAAGGATTAGTCACACAGACACACGCACACAGACAGTGTATGTATGTGTGTTTGTGTGTGTGAGTGTGTGTGTATTAGTGGACGGAGGATTAGAAAAAAGTAATTCTAAAATATAGTAATGTTTACTCTTTCTTTTACGGGTATTCCAAAATCCTTTTAATTTGTTAAACTCTGTGATGCAGTAACTAATGAACATTGGAGCTCCATGTAGTCCTCGACTATCGTCGACCATTTTACGTAACTTGTTTTACTGTTATCAAATTTACGTATGAGGGAGATAATTTTATTTTAAATAGATTTATACATTTCATTTTTCTACACTTCGAACTTAAACAAACGAATATAAAATAAATAAAACCGAAAATATTTTTTAAAATTTAGTCTTCGTTACAAAAAAAGTTCCGTTTGAATGTTTTACTTTTTTCATTTTATATAATAAAATACATTAATATTATTTTCATAATTTGCCGTTGAATATTGAAACTAAAATACTAACTAAATTTTGTATTCATATCCTACAAAAATATATTAAATAAAAACTCATATTTACCTGCATCTTCACGATGGCTAAGGACAATTTGTGCGAATTAAGGTGTATTAAGTCTTTTCGCGTTTAAAATATTCAAATGAAAACAAAACTGTACATACTTCGGCATTTTACAATTTTTATTTGTATTTTTCATTGTTAGTTGAAATCGTTTACAAAAACAAAACAAATATGTTCACTATTTATACTATTTCAAAGTGTTTTTATATATTCTTTAACTGAAAATTTAAAGACATTAAAATTACTCGTGTATATATATATATATATATATATATATATATATATATATATATATATATATAAAACTCCGATCAGCTTACCGAATCGTTGAAACCGTGTTAATAAAAACTTAGCTATCAACACATAATAACATATAACCTTTTTTATAAATGGAACATAATTAAAACGCGTTCAATAAGTAACTGATACCAAGGCAATAAAAGTGACATCTCATAGTTAACTGTTGGTTAAGAAAAACGAAGAAATTGTGACCAGTTAGTCGGTAATTCTGTTTTTTTTTTAAAGTGAACTTCTCACTGTAACTGTAACCAAACACGCATTTGCTTTAGTTTTTACGATTTAAACTATTTTTAAATCTTTTTATTACATTAAATTCCGTAATTGGCAGTTTAAAGATGTTAAAATTACTTGCAAATGCGTATTATTACTTTGAAAATTTTGCTAACAATAGATTTCTAACCAGTGGTTCTATATTATAATAACGAAAAAATATTGAATTTCAAGTAAAACAAATAGTACATACGTAATGGTCAGGTCTACAATAGGAACATATCCAAAAATTACGAAAACAATAAGGTAGAAAATTATTCGTGAAAAACAGTTTCTGTAAGGTTCAATAAAGTTACATGCTGTGGCGAACATATTGGGTCACGTGATTAAGCAAAATGGGAAGTAACTCAGTTGAAACACACTCTAGATCAGACAGAATTTATTCAGAAAACAAAAATAAACATAACATATATACATAATTTGTGAATTAAAAAAAAATACTTTTTTAAACTGTTTTCAAAACTTTTCGAAATTACTTTCCCGAAATTGGCATAAGCTTTCCGAGAAAGTGAATACTTAATTACCTCCCCTGCTAACTCTCCTATTCGAATTTGTAGATTTTAAAACCAAATCACTAGATTTTACAAATGTCTTTTTTTCATAAAAAAATAATTTTCTACCCAATGGATTTTCCTGATTTTTAGATAACTACTATTTGAGACATGAAAATTACGTAGGGACCATTTGTTTTACTTGAAATTCAAAATTTTCGTTATTATAATATATAGAAGCATTTTTTTAAAAACGGGTAAAAATTATAGCTGTTGACATGATAAGCGCTGCACTTTTATCATAACAACAAAAAAATTCGTCAATTAATAATTTTTCATAATGTATATGAAATCGAGTGAAGATAATCACACACACAAACACATATACTGGGATTATAATAAGGTTTAATGCTGAAACGATTCAGAGAAATCTATCTATCTATATTTTTTCATTTCAATATACTTTCATACGAATGTTTTTGTTATGTCACAAAAAATATATATTTTTATAGATCTATTTACGTAATTGTTAAAAATATGTTCTTTCCGTCACGATTATCACGTTCATACATTAATTCTGAATACTCACTAATCCACAACTATCTATAACATATACTGACCCAACGGGTCATGGGTAGTTTAGTATATATATATATATATATATATATATATATATATATATATATATATATATATATATATATATATATATATCCGGAAGGAAATCATTTTCTTTTTCCGACGCGAAAACATAAAAATTCGGTATTCATTTTTTATCTTCTTGAATACTGTACACATTTCTACCTTCTCCCACACAAAAATTCATTTCCTTTCTACTTCTAGAGATTGCTATAACTTTTCCCTTTAGCATTTGATGAAGGCTAGCATCCTATAAACAAAATGAAGCATTCATCGCAGAAATACGTATCTTCTTTTAAACACGTCTAAATATATATTTATCGAAGAGGTATGATAAATAATGGTTTTCACTTACTTTTTATAATCAATATACTTATTGAATGATAGAGTATATGGAAGCAATACAATGCATAAGCACTATCACATCCTATCGGAAATAGTGCAATATTGCAGATGTTAAAGTGTAAATTGTTTATCACACACAAACACACATACACATACGCACACACATCTATATTTATTTGGTAACTATTCTTATTTTATGATTTGGTAATAGTACACACGGCATTAGAGCTTGTATTTTACATAAAAACGAAAGAAAATACGCTAAAACCTGTAGTTTACTCATCTCCTTAAAATGATTATTCTAAAATCGTCACGATTACAAAATTTTTATCGTTTTAAATACACACTAATTATAAACCACCGTTATAAATTTATGGGTAGAAAAGGGGTTTATCAACGGATATTGCGACAGACTACGCAGATAGGAAACCTTTCTCGTAAAGTACACTTACAAACTTGAGTATCAACCATCGTCAAAAAATCAGTCATACTGATGGACTACCTAGACTTATGCCCAAGTATGTTCAACTTATTGAATACACAATTATTACCTCTCTACTAACTGCAGTTGAGGTAAAAAAAATAACAAAAGAAAGAAAAGAAAAGCAGGTGTGTATTGATCTACTATATTTCAAAATAGACAGATTGTTTCAGGCATAGTGCATATCAAAATTTTTAGATCACTTAAAAATCATGAAAAAAAACTTTTTTTAAAGGATAGATCTTAAACTCCAATACTAGATTCTAAAAGGTTATGGAAACAAAAATCTACATTCCAAAATTGTTTTTTTTTTAAATTTACATTTTTGTTAAATTAGGCTTTTTACACATGATCAAAATTATAAGACTAGATACAAAAATTTTGTTAATTGTACAAAAAGTGTATGAAAAGTGTATGAAAACATTCAACAATCAAACTTAATAATGAATTTTAGCTCCACTGCTTTTGATGACTTCAAACATTCTTTGGGGCATGCTAGAAATAAAGGTTTCCATTAAGGCGTGGGGGACCCTACTCCAGTTTCGAAAGATGGCTTTATAAAGTTCATTTTTTGTTGAATATTGTTTCTCATTTCGATAAACCTCTCTTGTCATTCGTCCCCAAACATTTTCAATTTGGGTTCAAGTCCAGTCAGCATGCAGGATGTTCCAAGAGATGGACTCCATTTTCTTGTAGAAAGCTCAAGGTCCGTCTTGCAGTGTGGATTGTAGCATTATCCTGTTTGAATAACCATCCATCCATCCCCACACAAACGATGACCCTCCATCATCAAAGATGCTTTTTGTAGCATGCTAACGTAACTAGCTGCTGTCTGACGATCCTGCACCACCTGGAGCTCCATCGTCCCTCTGTAAGAAAAGGCACCCCATATTATTACGGACCCTCCACCACTATGACGTGTGAAAAAAAATTTCAAGGGGCATGTTTTTGTCATGCCAATATCGCTGGAAGCCATCAGGACTATCTAAATTGATTTTTTCTCATCAGAAAACAGAATTTTCTTCCACTTCTCAACATCCCAGGTTTGGTATTCATGACCAACTCTTAAGCAGTCCATTTCGTGACGTGGCAGCAATCGAGGAATTTGTTTACGCTTTTTATTTACCATGCCTTTTTGTTGTAAGTATCGTCTGACGGTTATTGGACTGCAATCAGCATCTGTAACCGCCTTAATTTGAAGAAAGTCCTCTGTCATTCATAACAACCCGTATAATTCTCCTACTCAATGCAGGAGAAATTTGGGAGGCTTACCAAAGGATTTTGCTTTTCCATAATTCTCAGTGTTCTTTAGAAAGTTGCAAATAACAGTTTCACTGCGATTTACCTTAGCTGCTATCGCTCGCTGTGACAAACCTTGCTTATGGAATTCTAGAATTCGAGAGCGCTCAACTTCGGGTAGTTTTCTTGCTTTAGGCATTGTAACACCATTACACAGTGATTGCTAATCTCTAACTGAACTATAAACATTAGAATTATCATAAATCTAACAATTTATACCCTTGGTCTTATAATTTTGATCATGTGTAAAAAGCCTAATTTAATAAAAAGGCAAATTTTTAAATACAATTTTTAGAATGTACCTTTTTGTTTCCATAACTTTTAGATTGT
This sequence comes from Euprymna scolopes, assembly GCF_053919585.1. Lineage (NCBI taxonomy): Eukaryota > Metazoa > Mollusca > Cephalopoda > Sepiida > Sepiolidae > Euprymna > Euprymna scolopes. The sequence continues at coordinate 82,996,223 of NC_136495.1, forward strand.
AGTATTAGTAACCTTAAGTCGGAAGAGTTTAAAATCTATCCTTTAAAAGAAGGCTTCTTTTTAAATCTTTTAAGTGGTCTTAAATTTATGATCAGCAGTGTATATAGAGCTATGATAAAACGCCGCAGCAGTAATTATAGCCACAATATTAGGTGCACTTTCTGCAATTTACTACTTTTTACTCCTGTAAATACAGTCTTGTAAATATACCAACGTGTTGTTTTAATAATTATCGACCCTTCAGTTTCACAGCACACACAAACATATATATAATACGTTGATACAAGTGAAATTAACACATTGTGTCCGTAAGTTTCAATAATTCAAACAGATAAAATATATGGTTTCTAAAACAATTTTTTAATATTATATTTAATACTTTTGATCATTCCGAAAGTCTCTTTTAAAACCTTTCACAGAAATCAAGTAAGAAAAAAATTCAAATTTCTGTACTTTTTAGTCATAGTATTAGAGAAATCTATATAATTATAAAACTCAAATGACCTTGTAACGGGTGTTGTAACCTAACATCCGGTTTACGACTTCCGGTTACGCATGCGTACATAAACAAATAATCAAGCGACAATAAAACGTATTAATTTACTGTGTACGTTTCTAGGGCCCCACTTGTTTTTTTTTGTCCCGTTTAAATTATCAAAATAAACAATTGTTAATACTTTCTGCATTTTTTTTTACATCGTTCGTTTCCGTATTACGTTTAAGTTATTTTAACGCAATTTTCTTACAAATAAATCTACTTTAACCCGTTGACAACCATAAGAGCATTTTACAACGGCGATTTACCCACCGCCTTTATTTAAAAAAAAATTATTCTCCTTTCTTAAAAAACATTCATACATTTTCTTCTACACTACCAACATAAATAAATAACCCTGAAAATATGTTTTTTTTAAATTTGCGTTACAAATAAATAATCAACGCGACAATAAAACGTATTGTTTTACTGTGTACGTTTTCAGCGTCACAATTTTTTTTCGCGTTTAAATTAAAAGATAAATCAAAATTTGAATTTAACTTTAAGTATTTAGTTCAGTGCACATTTACAGTATGGCAAACCACTTATAATTCAATGGGTGTAAGATTTTTCTTTTCAAAATAAAAAAATTATAAACATAACGACTCATAGAAATCTATCTATATTCTTTTTTCATTTTAATATACTTTCATAGAAATGTTTCTGTTATGTCGCAATAAACATTTTCTTTACGACACAAATGTCACGCTCATACATTAATTCCATAGCTAATATAACATATTGACCCAACGGCTTAGCTCGGGCTCTATGTACTGTTCATAATTTGCACTACGTGTGAATACACTTTTAAAATTTCAAATGTTTAGATGAATGTTTGTCTGAGTAATTTCGTAGAGACCGCAGAGGTAATTTTAAAAAAAAATTTTGACTCCAATTTTATCCTCTAAACATTTATTATTTAGATCTTCAATCAAAATACAAAGTTTTACCCATGGCCATATTATCTACATCTAAAATTTCAAGTCTTTAGATCCAAAATTGGCGGAGAAATTTGGTAGAATCTGCAAAGGTCAACTCTTTCAACGTTGACCTTTTAACAGCCAAATTCGGTAGAAAAGTGTACACAGACACATACAGGCAGACAAACATTTTCACACACACACACACACACACACACACACACATATATATATATATATATATATATATATATATATATATATATATATATATATATACTTAATATAACTACTTAATTTACTCACATAAAATTAATATACGAAAGTATAAATTTATGCGTAAAATTTGGGGGTATCAAAACCGAAGCAAAATATGATGAAAGTAAAAATAAAATAGATAAACCCCATAATTTATTATACCATACCTGTTCACACTGAAACACTTATCACAATATTCTGTGGATCTATATTAAAAAAACCTTGCTAAACTTTGTGACATATTTCCATTCTATGGAAGTCAGGTGCGAACGAACACCCCATAATTTTATTATACCATATTTCTTCAAACTGAAACATAATTATCAAAGTATACTAACGAAGATATATATGAAACGTCTTTATAAAAGTTTGTGTTTATTTCCATTCTGTGGAGGCCAGACGCGAACGAAGACCCCACAATTTTATTATACCATCCTATTTAATTTAAAACATACTTATCAAAGTATTATTATGTACATCTATATCAAAAACACTTGTAAACATTTTTTTTTTCTTCATTTTTAAATTTTTTATTTCCATACTTTATGGAGCAGGCGCGAACGCAGACCCCACAATTTTAATGAACCACCGTTCTACCAGATCAAACATACCCATTCCTGTGTCTCGATACATCTTCTATCATTATATGTGATCAGTTTTCTATAATAGTCAACCATATAGGAGCCTATTCGTGACCAGGTACACACACAGAGACATTCAGCTTTATATATATATATATATATATATATATATATATATATATATATATATATATATATATATATGTGTGTGTGTGTGTGTGTGTGTGTGTGTGTGTTTATATATATATATATATAAAGAGAGAGAGAGGGGGTGGTAGAAAGAGTTTAGGAGCCTATTCGTGACCACGCACACACACACACAGACGTTCAGGTATATATTATATATATATATATATATATATATATATATATATATGTGTGTGTGTGTGTGTGTGTGTGTGTGTGTGTATATTTGTGTGTATTTGTGTGTTTTATGAGTATGTACGTGCGTATTTGTGAACATATATGTATGCACACATACTTTAACAATAATCACATTGTTGTTTCTTCATTTGGTGAGAGGTATTACCTGACATAAATTTTTATTTCTTTTCGTTTGGAGATTGCCTCGCATCAAGTGTTTTTAGTTTCGTATCTTTTTTTATTTTTAGGAAAGTAGCTTAAGCAACAGTTACTGAAATAAAAAAAAGATTAAAAAAATCATACAAATAAAAGACGAAAATGTTTGGTTTAGTTTTTACTTTTTAGTCTCTTATATTTGTGCACGGTTCGAGTTGCTCTTCAATCTGCTAAATTTTGTTTGAAAAAAGATGGCGTGTTGCTTTAGACAGGATCACATATCTACTGTCCTTAACTCAATATCTACACAAAAGAAGTAGGAAACCCATATTATAAGAAACGAGTATAAAAAGAAAGAAAATACAAGAGAAAATAGAAAAAAGAAAATTTCTTTGCTGTAGGGCATTAAATACTCGTTAGAAAAGCAAAATGAATGTTTGGGTGGAGCATCTTCTCTGCTCTTGTGTTTATATTAAAGCCGAAATTAAATTTTTTTTTTTTTTTGCCGTTAAAGACTTTTTGTGTTTTCACAGGCAGAAGTTTTTATTATTTTGTTCACATATATTTGATAGCAATTAAAAAAATCGTACATTTTTCTATTCTTATTATTTCGTTCGAAAATTACATACATACACCAAACTTGAAGAAATATTTAGTTTAAAATACTTATCTTTCAAGAAAATTGTATATGTTATTGTTTTAACACACACACACACACACCAAATAGTATCTTCAAATATAAGGGTAATATTAGGCTCCTTTTCCTGCTTAGTTATTCTTTTAGACGTAAGACACTTACTTCTCGTAACGTGTGTTGACTACATATGGTTGATTCGAACCCAAATACATGTCCAGTAATTAGTAATATTACCAATCATTCATATTTGCATAAGAAAATAAATAAAATAACATGTTTTATATTTGTTTACATTTATGAGTACCCATAAAAAGCACTTCTTACTAGAAATAATATTTTCACTTCATATAAACGCTCACTTTTTCTAGAGAGCTTCACCAAGAAATATGAAGAGATTTTAGCTTCTTTTATATCATTCAACTAATATTCGATAGATTCAACAAATAAGAACTATTTCAATTTTGTATTTCAATCACTTTCGGCATATTTTAACTCGACAAGTACAAGGTGACCCCCCCCAAAAAAAATAACAAAAAAAAAGGGCCCCACCTCTAATTAGGCCCCGTTTCTTAATGTTTTGTCCGAATGAAATGAAACTTTTGTCATAACTAGTTTATTATATTCAAAACATCACATCAAAACACTAGGGTCTTTGCCCTTTTTTTCTCCGTTGACTGTAAAATGCTTAGAAAAACAATTGAATGTCCTCTGTTTTTTTGGGTAAACAATCGTTGAAGTGAAATTTCAACCAAAAGTTGTGTAGACCATAGAAACACCATGAGCAAACACATGGTCAACACTGTAGAACATAGGTAGGATAGGTTAATAAAAGTAACGATCCTGTTTGGTTAGTAACTAGAGTAAAAGCAGTGGTGATATAAAATCCAGCATTAAACATAAACCTACGCCATTAGGTTATATAACACACACACACACACACACACACACACACACACACACACACACACACACACACACACACACACACACACACACACACACACATAGCACCTACACATAGCAAAAAAAAAAAAAGAAAAAGAAAAAAAAAGAAAAAATACATGCTAAAATATCTGCCAGTTTTGGGAAGTCACCGTAAACTAGTTAAATATAGTTCACTCAAGGATAAGTGTCAATGAGTTTGTTAAGCGGACGGTCAAAGAGCAACGTGCTATAGTTAGCTAGGAAACAGTCTTGTGGTATTATGATCCACATACAGGTAGTTCTTGAAAAGCAACTTTGCTCATGAAAGTACCGTTTAATTATAGGCAAACACACACACACATACACACACATATATAAATAGAGAGAAAGAGAGAGAGAGAGAGAAAGAGAGAGAGAGAGAGTGGCAGGAAGAGAGAAAGAGAGGGGAAAATTATTTTCAGTGGTGATGGGTAGACGAGTTTTTGTTTTAAATGTCAAGAGAAACACAGATTGGAGCTCAGTCGAATATATATTATGGTTGTCTATGAAAGTTAGAATAACAGTGGCGTGTTACATACAATCAAAATGTCTTGTAAAATGAATAAAATAATTCTCATAAGAGGATTCTGCGTTTTAAGCATATGGAGATTTTTTTATGTTGAGTGCGAGTTACAATGGAATTTGTACGATGACCTAATGACTAATTACAATTGTAAAACAGTTTTGGTCGCGACAATAAATGCCCATAATAACACTGCTTAAAATAATCGCTAATCTCGTATAGTTTTCCATCGGGATTATAGTGTATAAAATGTATTTTGTTGAGTATACCGATAAAAGGTCAAACAATGTACCGTGTTGAAAAATGTATACGTGTGAATGTGTGTATGCGCGCGTACGTATCTAGATAAGTGATAAACCATATTAACAACCTACATGTACACACATCGTAAACAAAATGAGTAATTAGCAAACACATTGTTCCTGTTTATATAACAATGGTATATCAGATACTCTGACGTCACCTCAAAGTATTTGACCTTAATAAAAATATCCAATATATAGAGAGGCCTGTTTAGCAAATAAATGCTGTACACCCCCCTATATATATATATATATATATATATATATATATATATATATATATATATATATATATATATAATATAAAGCTGAATGTGTGTGTGTGTGTGTGTCTGGTCACGAGTAGGCTCCTATATGGTTGACTATTTTAAAAAACTGATTACATACAATGATAGAAGATGTATCGAGACACAAGAATGGGTATGTTTGATCTGGCAGAACGGTGGTTCATTAAAATTGTGGGGTCTGCATTCGCGCCTAGTCCACTAAGCATGGAAATAAACAATTAAAAAATTAAAAAAAAAACGTTTACAAGTGTTTTTGATATAGATGTACATAAGAATACTTTGATAAGCATGTTTTAACTTAAATAGGGATGGTATAATAAAATTGTGGGGTCTATGTTTGCGCCTGGCCTCCATGGAATGGAAATAGGGACAAACTTTAATAAAGACGTTTCATATATATCTGCGTAAGTATACTTTGATAATTATGTTTCAGTTTGAAGAAATATGGTATAATAAAATTATGGGGTGTTCGTTCGCACCTGACCTCCATAGAATGGAAATATGTCACAAAGTTTAACAAGGTTTTTTAATATAGATCCACAGAATATTGTGATAAGTGTTTCAGTGTGACAGGTATGGTATAATAAATTATGGGGTTTATCTATTTTATTTTTACTTTCATCATATTTTGCTTTGGTTTTGATACCCCCAAAGTCGAAGCTATCTCTTTACAACTCTTCCTTTTCATAACTTATCATACTTTCATAAATAAGAGTCCATTTTCTGTAGGCTGTTTTTGAATCCAGTCAATGACGGGTACTCGGGTACTTTTGCTAGTATATATATATATATATATATATATATATATATATATATATATATATATATATATATATATATATATATGAGGCGTTCCAAACTAATGCCACCTAACTTTTTAGATCGTCTGAATGGATTTCAAATCGCATTGTTTCGATAACTAAACATTAACGTTTCATCTTTCTGTTGCAAATATTGACGGTGCGAGACATCGTCCCCTGTCATACATGTGCATCGAGAGAGTTGGTACCGGCACTGTTCGTTGATTTAAGAGTGGCGACAGAGTTGTGAGTGAGAAAGCATCCTCTGGACGCCCATGCACAGCCACTACCTTATCGCAGGCAAAAGTGCATTCTGCAGCACAAAAAGTCGCACGTTTTAATGGTAGCACTCTCGTCTTTGTAGCTCTTGAACTTTTGTGGTTAAAAAGAAGAATGCATTATTTTTTAAACACTCTCGTATATATATATATATATATATATATATATATATATATATATATATAAGTAGGTAGTAGTTTGCTTGAAGCATTGTTGGTAAACAAATATATAGAATTTTTTTTTTTAAAGCTAAAGACAATGCGGATAAAGACCGGAATTATGAAAGTAAAGAAAGAAAAACAAACAAATGTAGACGGGTATGCTTGAGTAGAGGAGTGTCTAGCCTTTATTCGTCTATCTTTCCTCACCTCAATGTATAATTATTTATAAAGTTGCTGGTATGTCCGGTGTATGGTAACGTCCGTGGGTGGTATGGAACTTTGATTAATTTCGAGAGAAAGGGACTTCTCTTTTTCAAAAGACAAAAGTGGATTCAAGATGGCGGACAAGATGGATGGATTCAACAAGGACGTGACAGAACTTGTGCACTGCGACGTTGTTTGGCTGTGGAAATTATTATATAATCTCTCACATTCTGAAAATTCTATCACTAATTGCTCGCTAGGTTAGCATTGCTGGATGACATCGTCCTTACGAGTTGAAATTCCTACTTGTGAGGCATCGGCTTTGGGTTATTAGCTGGTTCGATGACCGCGTCTCTTGTCGAGACGAAGTAGGTCCATTTCACAGTTAAAATTTTGGCGCGGTTTGCTTAATCTGTGTTAGTTAATAGAATTTCTTGTATGCAGGGCGTTTGCACAGTTGGCAGAGTGCTTTGCCTCGCATACAAGAGGCTCGGGTTTCGAATCCTCAGTTCGCATGTATCTAACTGATACCCCAAATGAGGGCGAAACTCGAGTCTTGGACTTCCAGTTCGTTGACTGTCATGGCATTTGTGGGCTACGACGTTATTTGGCTGGGGAAATTATTATATAATCTTTCACATTCTGAAAAGTATATATATATATATATATGCATAAATATATATATATATGTGTGTGTGTGTGTGTGTGTGGTTGAAGTAGTACTAGTAGTAGTAGAAGTAGTAGTAGTAGTAGTAGTAGTAGTAGTAGTAGGAAAAATATGTTTACATCCACATCTACGTGCTAAAGAATATTTACTATGTTGATATAGTTTTATTTACACAAAAATCACGTTATTATTCGTTTCAGTCAGAACTGTTATAAAGTCGACATCATCAAACAAATTCGAAAAAAATAATATCTATTTTTTTATGAGAAAATTAAAATGATTGTAATCATATGAGTCTTTTGAGTTAAAGATTTGCCCTTTTCTTATAAAAAAACGGGCGGGTTCATAATAGCTTCGGCTAAAGCATGTCATTACGTATAGCTAGATGTGTATGTAAATCTCTTTCACTCTCGCCTTCTCTCTCTCTCTCTCTCTCTCTCTACACACACACACACACACACACACATATATATATATGTATACAAATACCTATATATATAAATACCAACATATATATAAATTATATATAATATATATATATATATATATATATATATACACAAATACCTATATGTACATGTTTATATATATATATATATATATATATATATATATATATATATATATATATTTACAAGCAAAATTGTGTAGCCATTACAAAAAACTATGATGAGCTGCTAGAGAAACAATAAACATTGATGAAACATGACTCAATTTTAAAGTATGAATATGTTGAATAAAATATATAAATATAATATATAAATATAGAACAAGAGTAAATATATATATATATATATATATATATATATATATATATATATATATATCATTAAAAACTGTTCAATTTAATTAATTAACGGCACTAACTCGCAATGAAACCAAATGAGCAAATACCTGTATAAACTCTGAAATTTGGTGCTCAAGCTTTATCTAATAACGTTGTGAAAGGAATACTTCTCTAATTTGCACAAATCTCATTGTAATATACAATAGAAACATCTCTTCCATTTGTCGCATATAGATTATTTTATTTAATCGCCTTTTCAGAGTCAAAATAAGATATTGCATCCATCTGAAGATGGATATGACTACTGCATTTTTGGTATTAGAATGCTAAGAAATTAGGAAGCATGAAAACATAAAAGAAAACAAAATCATTGCAAATAGGAATTCAAAACAACGAAAACTAAGAGACGAATGGCATAGACAAGGAAGCGACTAGTTTACCAAATTTATAAACTTGCTAAGTACTCAAATTGTAAACAAAATAACTGAGCATGAACATATGGTTTAAAGCCTACTTCGCTTTATAGATGGAAAGAACACACAACTCCGAAGAAAATCGTCTTTCTCTGTAACACTTCAAAAATCACAGAAGTTTGTTAAATAACAAAATTGCAAGCACTTGTTCAAAACCAACCATAACAAATATAAAAATATATCAAATGAAACCAAAATTGAGCGGAACGAATTATGTAATTCATATTTTCGGTCAAGTTAGTGTGTATGTGTATGTGTGTGTGTATGTGTGTGTGTGTGCGTGCGTGCACAAGCTGGCACCTATCACCAAACTTAGTCAAAATATGGGTCATGGTCTCACTAAGAGTTAATTTAATTTTGAGATATTTAGGCCAAAGTTCTTTGAAAATAGTGTGACTCATACATTTGTCGTTAACTTCAATTCTATTCTTGGTAGACACTTACTATGTGCTTCATATTTTAGCCATTAAAGTTCCGCATGTAAAATGATTTTGACTTTAACCTTTGGAAAGTTTGGTCAAAATCGAATTTAAACCTTAGTTCTTTTCAGATTTGATGTAGAGATGTGATGTTAGTTGATTATAGTAACGATTTTGCCAAATTTCAGTCTCATAAGAGAAATAGGTTTTGAATTATTCATATGTCAACAGCATAACGTTAACAGTACACCATACAATGTGGAAAGGTGAGCTCAGATGATAATTTGACCAATCTTTAAATGATCAGGCGGATGTATGCAGTTTCATGGCTGACTTATGTTCTTATTTTAAGATGACATACTGTCATTTCATTGGTTTTAATATATACGTGGTGGAAGAGCGGAATAGAGATGCATTAGATTCTATGTATGAAGAAAAAATAAAATTATCTTTAATTTAGAAAAATATTGTCGTCAGACTGAGCACAGGACAGTTTCAACACACGATTTTATTAAATACAACTAGCAAACTAAAAGCAAACGTGCAGAAATTGCTGTCCTGTCCTGTGATCCTACAGTCTAGAGCTGTAGCAGGCAGCAGCACACCCTGCATAAAGCAATGAGTGTGAAAATACAATAATGCAGACAATCAAATTACAAGTTGGACAGAGCTGTGCACGTCCAAATAAGCACCTATTATGTTGATATATTATTGTGGGTACGCAGCTTGATCGGGTGAACTAGAGACAAAGCCTCGTCAGTAACAAGTTGTAATTAATGAAAGATCAGAAATAGAAATAGAGTCTGCACACAGCAACAATCTACAATGTGGGAAATAATGACGCTTTTTTCGCAGATCTGTAGAACCGCTTAGAAAGGCCCTCATCTACTTTTGTTTACGAAACAAATAACGTTTGGGAAATTACGTTTTCTACCCAATTATATTTGTAATTGTGTAATTTTCTATGATCTTCTTTGTAAGCATCACATGAAAATTTAGCAAAATTCATGAAATACTTATTAATTATAATTAATAGATTATTATAAATTCGGACGCCATTACTTTCGTTGGCACAGCCATGTTATAGCAATAAGAAAAGCAGTACATTTTGCACTAAATACATCTTGCATTTAAAACTATTAGTTTGTTACAGCAGATTTGATCACAAATAAAAACTAGAAACATAAAATATCTTACGTTGCTTAATTCTCTTGTCCATGCACGTTCGCATTCTTTTATTCTCACACACGAGTGTGCTACCTGCTTGAGATCTACTAAGGAGCAAAGGACAGAACGCAATTTTTGCACTCTCGCTTTTAGTTCGCTAGTTATATTTAATAACATTGTTTTCTGTTTTCTTCAACAGCAAATTATAAATGGTTATTCACAAGTTAAGTAATAACTCACGACCCATCAAAATAACACCTGGATTTCCAAAGCGCACAGATAACTATGATGGCCTTTATTCCATCAACATATTTGTGTAACAAGAATTACCTTTGTTTTATTGTAGTGGCTTACCATCAGTTATCATTTTATTGTCATTTTATTATCATTTTATGAACAATACTATTACTTGTAGCATAATCATTAATTTCTTTATTTAAATTCGGGCAATATCGTTACGGGCTACCTGAAAGTATTGAGGGAAATCATTCAACCTTTTAATACACATCTCTGTATTTTCGGTCTTGATGTAACACAAATCCCTAAAATAGCCGTTTCATTACAATTTTTCTTGTTAATAAGATATTTTGTATCCAAATAACAAACGTATCAATAATATTGCTTAATATTTATCACATATTGAATTAATAAAACTGATTTAAGTAACGCATAAATGTTATGTTTTTGTTTCCATTTTTTTCACTAGAACAACAATGCCTTTTCTTTGAAGTAGTTTTGAGTCGCTATTCAATAATTTCAAGTTTTACTTATACTCTTTCTATAACGTGGACATCTTTGCAATGACAACAGTATTTTCAACAGACGTCGTCATATTTTAATTGAATACATTTTATGGATATTATAAAAGTTTGTACTGCGTTATTTAGTTTCAATTTATTTTTAGCAGAAATATTTCTGTGGAATTCATATTTTAAGTTGCTTTAACTGACAAAATTAAATGACCAAATCTCTAAATTCAGTCTTACTCATGCTGTCAGGTTTACTCTGGACTTGGCTTGCCGCGTTCATATTCTGTCACGACTACTGCATTCAGCTATATCTTCACAACAGATTTCTCGCAAAGGTATTTTTAATTGTGTCTTCCGATAATTTTCATTAGAATTACCCACTATAACAGAACTGAAGTCGAAGAACTAATAGTCATTAGGAGTAAATCTCCTCTCTCTAAACGCAACTCCTCACGTGGAATAATCCCAAAGGATAGCTGCAGAATTAAAGTCCTATAAAATCCCCAGAATGGCATTGGAGAACTTTGAGAGAAACTTATCAAATTTGAGAAGGATTTTTATCATGCATAAAGAAAATGATTGTTTTGCTTGTGAAAAAGGTAAACTATTTTAAAACAACGAGTATCATTGAATGCGACCATTTTATCTGATAAAAATATTTTTTTAAATTTTGGAGTAAATTCATTTATGCAACTTTGTACTTCTACTGCTGTTTCGTTTGTTAATTTACAAATTATCTTAATCTTGCAAGAGATTTAAAATTTAAAAGGAGTAAAAAGAATGCAACAATTTCGTCTCATTATTTTACTCTAATTTGACGCATAAATAATGTTTATAGAAACTTAATCAAAGTCAATAACAATAGGTTGTTTAATATATGGATATCCAGTTTTTATGAAAGAAAGTTCAGTTTGGGCCACTTATCAAATTTGAGAAGGATTTTTATCATGCATAAAGAAAATGATTGTTTTGCTTGTGAAAAAGGTAAACTATTTTAAAACAACAAGTATCATTGAATGCGACCATTTTATCTGATAAAAATATTTTTTTAAATTTTGGAGTAAATTCATTTATACAACTTTTTACTTCTACTGCTGTTTCGTTTGTTAATTTACAAATTATCTTAATTAGCATTTGAAATTTAAATGTACGCATGATTTACGTATGATTTCTCATTAAATTATTTAACCAAATTGATATTAAAATAATTATAGGATTTATTCACATTCACATTCCTGCGATTTGCAAGTTATAGTTGCAGATATTAATGATTTTATAACTTAAGCAAAATGAAATGAAATCGAACAAAACAAAAGTCTACATAATATGTGTCACATAATTACATCACTTATTATTATTTCTTTTTTTTCTGTGTAATATCTTTTAATCGAAGAATTTGAATCATTATTTTTTGTAAAAATGTAAAAATAAAATGTTGGTTCATATCGCATTAAGATTGTTAGTAGCTTACATTAGTCGGGGATAATTCTGTCGCTGAGGACAAACTAATTCAAAGAAAATGGGTTATGAGCGATGTAATCATTCTCGGTGTAATATCGGCAGGTCTCGTTTACAGTAAGATATGAATATACACGGCCACACTTTATAAAGCCGGTAAAGATAAGATACTCAACATATCTGAAGGGTATTCGTCTCTCAGTCAAATTCTGTCTACTTGTTCATCCGATTTCAAGTTTTATGCCAATAAACATAAGAACTTAAAAGTTTAGTATGATTAATCACTAACTACCGAAAGCCAGAACTGAGAGTCTACAGCGATTGACTCTCCTTACAATATAACAACATTTTTCTCTATATATTATATGCATATGTTATATGCATATATACAGAAAAATGTTGTTATATTTTTAACAAACTTAATTAAACGTTAGCTAAAATTCCATCGCAATTTTTTACTTGCGGGGTCAACACTTTATCTTGAATAAGAAAATCTTCTTAGTGACTTTCTATAGAAGTTGTTCACAAACCTTTCTGTTATAAAATGGGGATTCTATTAATCTGCATTTTGAATTATATGTGATGTTATTTTTGAGTTTGATATAAATTTAATAAAAACAGAAAAACAGGACGGAAGTAAAATATTTGACACATATTTTACTAAGCACATTTTAAAATGACCTTGTTGTTAGATTTCACATTGTTTAGCAATTTTAGCCGAAAAAAATCCATTGTAGTAAACGATAAGTAGATATACAATCGATGTTTACTGATTTATTTCAACATCTAAATACAAAATGTTGGTAAATTAAATGAGATCCGCAAATGATATAAAACAACATAATATTCTAAATATGTCATTAATATGGCATTGTGTTGTCGGAAACGGCTTAATTTCCCAATTGATAAATTGATAAATTCCAGATGTTTCGTTAATCGCCAATAAGTGTATATCTGCGACGCATGCATTGCTTCCACGTGATCAGATTTCGTTGTGCGCAACTTTGCTTTAATAGAGAATAGTCTGTTGTATGATTGGCAATTTATTATCAAATCAATGAAAAGAAATTGAAAGGAACATGTACTACAATCATTTTTTTTTTTTCAAAATATAACCATTTTATTCATGACAAAATAACTTACAAATTAGTTCAAAGTCGAAACTTTTATCTGACGAGACGGTTATTTTCCAGTACATGGTTTATTTTTAGAATATCACCTCGCTAGAGTCTCCACCTACTTTCGATAAATATCTGGTCTAAAAATATTACTGATGAATGTCCAAGTTGGGTTTATCTTGTTTCGTCAACCAATCATAGTAATCAATGTCATGTTATTTCGATAAGATTTGCTAATGATTTGCATTGTTTTTCCTCTTGTCCTTTCATCTACAACAATCTTCATATTTACATTTCTTATATGTTTCGAATGATGTGCTCACCGGCCTTCTTCGTGCGTATTTTCGGTGATGTGTTTCCCATATTTGAATATAACTGTTGTGCATTATTTGTATACGTTGATATTATCTATGATATAGATAAATCAGTTGAATTAACGATTCTAACGTTTATTCTCTTAATTAAGAGGCTACACGGGGTTTATTACGTCACACAATGCGTGAGTGTTTTCAGCGAAACTAAAAAATAACCAACGTATTTGATTCAAGAAGTAAGTAACGTCATCATATACAAATATTCATTATTCATTATATATATGTGTAAATATTATCATTATTTATATGCGTAAATATTATCACTGTAATATAACAATATATTGAAAAAGAAATATTCAAATATAAAAGTATTTGTAATGAAAAAATAATTAACGAATACTTCTGCCAAATTGAGGAGATATTCTTTTAACATAATTTCAAGAAAAATTATCAAAAGCATATCTTAATAGAAATTAAGAAAAAGTAAAAACAGTCACATAATAGTTTAACAATTAATATAAACAAAAGTAAGTTTAATTATAGTTATAAAGAAACATCAATAATAATAATAATAATAATAATAATAATAATAATTATTATTATTATTATTATTATTATTATTATTATTATTATTATTATTATTATTATTATTCATTTATTTTTTTAGCTGACCAAACAATGCGCAGCCAAGGTAACCATAAAAAAAGGAAAACTCGAAGGAAGAAATGGACAACAAAAGGGAATAGACTCGTAATGGAATGCTATTATAGAAGCCACCCTAAATATAAACATGGAGATTATCGAAAACGAATGAGAGAGCTATGAGACTTGTCCAGTGACTACATTACGACAGAACAAAGAATTGCTGGCAAAGCAAGACTGATACTTAAGAGAGGTTGGCTCTCAAAACTGGAACTAACGGAAATACAGCGAAAAATAAATGAAGAAAATGAGAATGAAGCATCTCCCATTGGAACCGCACGTGTAGAAACCCCACAAGTTCAAGCCCCATAAGTAGAAACACTGCAGGTGGAGGATCTGCAAAGATCGGTCTCTACAAACGTGGAAACCGATAACAATGGAACAGGGCTAACAGAGGATGAAGCAGATAAAATAGAAAAACTAATACAGTTCATGAACGAGGTAAATACGAAGCTCCCACCTTTAAGGAACCAAGGGCAGAAGAAATTAAAAACAGAAACAGAGAAGATTAACAAGCTTCTCTCACACATCACAACAGAAACAATCACAGACTTAAACAATTTAATCCACGCGGACACCAAGATGGTTAGTATGAAGTTCAAATTAAAAAAAAACAACCGGGGGAAAATGGACCAACAAAACTTGGATGGGAAATGAAACTAGAAACCCAAATCAACAAGCATAAAAAAGAAGCCAAAGCCATAAGCAGGAAGAAAGCGACGTGTGTTACATGAAAAGGGCTGTCCCTTTTCATGTGAGTTAAAAATAAAAGAGAATTAGTTAAATGAAAATGATATAAAATAAAACAAGAACTGAACCCTGTAGATAAGTTTTAAAGCACAATAGGTTTAAATGGAATGTCCAGTTAAACTGCTGATTCTGTTAAAATATTTAATAAATACAATTTGGATGGAAAAAACTATTCACAATTCTTAGAAAGAATGCATAATAAAATATAGGTTACAGAATTATACAAGTAGGTTAAATTCCTTTGTAAAACAACAAAGAGAATGGGAAATTTCCTGGTCGTCAGAAATGGTTTCAAAACGTGCAAATCGCGCATGTTGGAAACACGTGAGTTGTGGTCACGTTGATCAGACATACATGTGACGTCAGGGAAGAAATGATTTCTCAATATAGGAGGTTTCGAAGTTGGTTAGAGAGAGAAGAGAGAAGAGAATCAGATCAGTCAGTCAGTCGGTGAGAAGAGAGACAGAGCTGACATCGAACCTTGGAAGCGAGGTTAGAAGAAGAATCATCTAAGACTTGAATTCCTGGATGCAAAGCCATTGACCGGTCATATGAAATAATAAAGGAACACCTTCATCTTTTTGTATCTGCGTCTTCGTGTTGTTATTCAACAGAAAAGGTATTGTCCATTTATGTCATAAGAACTTTGTGGAAATCATCATCACCAAAACAAAGGTAAAGTGAAATTGTATTAATATGAACTTTGTGTTTATAAAAATGTACAACTGTCAACGAAAATGTCAAACGCACTATCTCTGTGTGTATCTATCAAGATATTCAAAAATCTCTTCTAGTTGAATTACAGGCTTGGTGCTCCTATAGAAATCTGTACCCTGTCTGTCTCGTTATATATAAGAACTGTCTCTCTCTTTATATATACCCTGTCTCTATATCTCACCAATGTCTCCATCTCTCAACAATATGAACATTCACAATATATGAGCATCTCACAACATGATCACACACATGACAACACTAAGACTAATACGAACAGTCAACACCAAAGAATAATGCATACGTCATCTTAATACCACCCATTACATAACACGTGGATACGATAGAAAATTGGAAATGCGGCTAGACTAGCTAAAAACCTGAGAAGATATATAAGGGAAACTAACGTGTCAGATTGGATGACGAAAGGTAGAACCACACTGATACAGAAGGATACAGAGAAAGGAAGCACCCCCAGCACCTATAGGTCTATCACGTGCTTACTCACCATGTAGAAAATACTAACAGCACAACTTAGGAAACAAATCTACCACTCTCTGAATAATTGCGGGTTTCTTCCCGAGGAAGAGAAAGGAAGCCAGAAAGGAAAAAGAGAAACACGTGATCTGCTATATATAGATTAGATGGATCCTGAAGGAGGTAAAAAGAAGAAGAAAGGATGTAGCTACGGCATGGATCGACTACAAAAAGCATACGACAGGATCCTCCAAGCAAGATTGTTTAAAAATGTATATAATACCAAGCAGGATCATCAACGTGATTAAAAATGCAATAAGAACAAGGAGACTGGAACTAACAGCTGATGAACAGCACATGACAGAAATTAATATACAAAGAGGTATCTTCCAAGGAGATTCACTATCACCATTACTGTTCATCATAGCCATGATTCCTTTGAACAATATACTGAGAAAATGCCAAGCCGGTACAAGTTCTCTAACACGGAGGAAAAAATGAACCACCTGATGAACATGGACGATATGAAACTTTTTGCAATGACCAAAAATGAACTAGGGACACTAATAAACACTACCAGGATCTTCAGCCAGGATATCCAAATGGAGTTTGGTATGGAAAAAATGCGCACTACTAGTTATAAGAAAGGGAAAATTAGAGACGACAGAAGGCATGGAACTATCCAACAAAACAGAGATCAGGACATTAAGGGAACAAGACGCCTATAAATACTTGTGAGTTTTGGATACCATCAAAGCAACAAAAATGAAAGAGATAATTGGAAAGAAATACCTTAGGAGAACAAGAAAATTTCTCGAAACTAAATTGAATAGCAGAAACCTAATAAAATATAGAAATACATAGCCAGTAGCACTAGTAAGATACTCTGGACCGTTTATAGGGTGGACTAAAGAAAAACTGAGACAGCTCGATCAGAAGACTAGGAAACTCATGATCATGCACAATGCACTACACCCAAAGGACGACGTTGACCGACTGTACATGAAGAGGCGAGAAAGTACTGGTTTGTATAGAAAGTGAATGACACCAAAAAACAAAAACAAAACTATAAAAATACATAATGCAGAACACGGAAAGGATAATCATGGCAGCGAGAGACACTGAAAAAATCAATAAAAAAGAAAACAGAAAGACAAAGAATAAGACGAGAAAAGAAATGCGGGAAGAGAAAGAACAACACGGACGATTCATAAGAATGACAAAAGATAAGAATAACGACAATACCTGGACATGGATGCAAAAAGGACACGTAAACCGGGAAACTGAATCCCTAATAACTGTAGCGCCGGATACTCGATAAGAACCAACCACATTAAAGCAAAGATCGACAACACGTAAGAAACGATGTGTTTCAAAGTTAAGCCTAGTTACCAGAAATCTTTGATGATAGCCTTTGTGATGATACTCCTAGTGAGTAAATAATAATAATAATAATAATAATAATAATAATAATGTTAATAATAATAATGATGATGATGATGATAATAATAATAATAATAATAATAATAATAATAATAATAATAATAATGAAAGTACATACAGAAGAATGTAAGCTACACACATAGCAGGTTTTATAGTTATTGACGGGGAAAATGCACAATTTGGACTATAACCACCCAACTTCATCTATAAAAGTCTACCTTATTATTTAAACTAATGAAAGTAATGCTGGCAATACTCGCTGAATCCACAATCTATAACATCTAGATCACACAACTCTGTATACATTCGATAAATAAATACTCAATGTGCGTATTTATTTTTAAAGACTTATTTTAAGAATTAATTCCTGAGTATAATTTTGTTCTAATTCATTAATTGTATTTTATATCAACTAAAAAAAAATTGCTTGGGTAGATTTTAATGACCAATAATACAAATGTGATTGTGTGATGTGATGATTTGGATGCGAGGGAAGTGTACTTTAATAAAAGGAAAGGGAAGTTAAATGAAATGTGCCGTCTAAATACACAATCTAATATAGGATGTTTGAGATTTGAGATTTTTTATAAGTTTCTATTGTGTTTTACATTGTTTTATGCTGACTTAATTTGTTTAGTAAACGTTTTTTTTTCTTTCTCGTTTTAAAGATGAGAGGAAGGAAAAAGTCAAGTAGTAATCGGATGAGATTGAGTAGGTCAAATGCAGGAAGGGGCAACTGCAAAAGTAAAGAAATAAAGGTTGAAGAGGGTGATGAGGTGGGTAGGGAGAACAATGATGAAAAGAAAGAAAGGATGGTAGAAAAAAAGAGACAGACGGAATTCTGATGAAAAAAAAAAAAATGAAAGAAACATCAAGAGAAATATAAAGAGAAAAGAAATGTAAGAATCAATAAAAGGGAAGAGAAGAACGAGAATTATCAAGAAATGAACAAAAAAAAATCCGATAAAAAAAACAAAAAAACAACGGGAAGAAGGAAATAGGAAGAGTATAATTATATAATGGCAAGCCACGAACAATAAACACGCACAAGGTTAGAATAAATACGATGTATTGACAAAAAAAAAGCAAGCCGCGCGTGCGTGGTCCCCCTTCTGATGCTGCATGTGAGATGACGCCAGAAAAAATAGTGAAGAAATGATGAATGTGAGAAGTGTGAAGGGCCAACGTTGCCTTCACATTTTCGCAAAGTTTCAGAAAAATCTAATGGATGGATCAAACGCTATGGGGGAAAAGTGTCATTTTTGGCCATTGTGGGGCAATTTTGACCTTTTTTGAGCCCCTGGGGACGCAGAATCCCAATGGATAACGGTGCAGTTTTAGGCCTTAACACATGTATATTGGAGTTGACCACCGTGAGAAATCATTATATAGTTAGACATAACAAGTTTGTGTTGAAAAAAGAGTAAAAAAGGGGCGTTCTTAGCACAAAAAGTCCTCGGGGACGCGAACCAGAATTTTGCCAGAGTCACTCATACTGGATTTTTTTTATTCAATTTTCACCCCAAACAAGACACAGTGCCACTTTGAAGCAGAGGACTACTATCAGGGACTTTATTTGCAGGGGCATTATGAAGGGAGATGAGTAGAAAGATGTTTGTTCACATTACACTTGAACTTCTGCATATCAGTACAGTTGGGAAAGCAGAATTCCGGAAGGGAGTTCCAAAGACCTGCAGTTCTGGGGAAGAAACTATTGGAGTAAAAGGCTTTCTTGCACCTATGGATCTCTACTGCAAAGGGATGAAACTTGTCGGATTTGTCGGGGGTAATTACGTCGAGGAGGTACAAGTGTTTGCAGTTCGTCAGAGAATTCACCATTAAAGTATTTGTAGAACAGGCAGAGGGATGCAACATCTCGTCGATCGGACAGAGGCTGAAGCCTAGATGACAGTTCAGGACCTATCAGGTTGGCGACTCTCTTTTGAACCCTGTCCAGGAGCGAGAGACAAGCAGCAGATGCACCAGCCCAGATGTGACAACAGTACTCACTACATGGGCGATTGATGGCCTTATAGAGGTACAGGATATTTTCAGGAGTAAGTAGTTTTCTAGCACGGTAGAGGGAGCCAACCTTCCTTGCAGCAGCTTTGGCAGTGCTCTCAATGTATCTATTCCAGTTCATGTTCCCTGTAAACGTTGGGCTGAGGAGTTTAAAAGAAGTACTTTCAGGTAATGTGTTCTTGGCCATTGCTATTGGTGGTAGAGAAGGTTTCTTGTAATTATTGAAGGAAACAAGCTTAGTCTTAACAGCATTAAATGTAACCATCCACTTTTGTCCCGATTCCACTACAGATTAGAGGTCATCCATTAGTGTTTCTGCCATTTCCTTGGATATGTGTTAATTTGTTTTCCCCTCATATCTGTTATAGAGAGTGGTGTCATCGGCAAATATACCCATCTCCAAAACAATTTTATCAGGGAGGTCATTTATGAATATCAGGAATAATAGAGGTCCAAGGAAAATTTTTTACTGTGCACATTTATTTAATGAAATACAATTTGTGGCAAATTTCAGGAAAAAAAATGGACGGTTATCTGGCAATAGTCCGGAAGCGCGGAAGCACGGACGCCACTGAAAACATATGTCCCTTACCGATAAATTGGGGGACCAAAAATAAAAACAAAACAATACACAAATACTGAAAATAAGTTAAGAAACAAGTAATGAAAAATACATAATAAAAATAAATAATACATAAAATAAAAAAGCATCATAAAAATAGCTTTTCTCAAAAGAAACAAAAACGAAACAAGATAACAAGAGACTTTAAACAATGGTAAATTTCACCAGATATGACAAATACAGGTTAAAATTGGGTTGTGTTACTAGGTTATATTTTGTTTAGGCACATCTAGTTCTTTAAAGGAAATTCCGGTACACAACAAATATATGATTCTACTCTTCCTTTCTTATCTAACGAAGAGATA
Organism: Euprymna scolopes; assembly: GCF_053919585.1. NCBI lineage: Eukaryota > Metazoa > Mollusca > Cephalopoda > Sepiida > Sepiolidae > Euprymna > Euprymna scolopes. The sequence goes on from NC_136495.1 coordinate 83,017,379, forward strand.
AATCCTATGTGCTTTTATATCCACTTGTAAATGAGCGACGCATGACTGCATTATAGTCACACCCATATACAAAACGATATTAAGCAATAAAGTTGGCATATGCCTAGGCCAATAGTGCTTATTACAATAATTGTTTTTAGTACAGCAATTATACGAGTAGTTTATTTGGCTTAAACTGAGAATTCCAATGACTTTGATTTCCTGAAAGCCAGATGCGGGTAAAATGTGTGTGTGTGTGTGAATATATATCTATCTATAATATAAAGCTAAACGTGTGTGTGTGTGTGTGTGTCTGGTCACGAATATGCTCCTATATGGTTGACTATTTTAAAAAAAACTGATTACATATAATTATATAAGATGTATTGAGGATCAGGAATGGGTATGTTTGATCTGGCAGAACGGTGGTTCACAAAATTTGTGGGGTCTGCGTTCGCGCCTGCCCCCAAAGTATGGAAATAAAAAATGAAAAAAAAAAACGTTTATAGGGGTTTTTGATATAGATGTGCATAAGAATACTTTGATAAGTGTGTTTTAACTTAAATAGGGATGGTATAATAAAATTGTGGGGTCTGCGTTCGCGCCTGTACTCTATGGAAATAGGCACAAACTTTAACAAAGACTTTTCAGATCTATTTGCGCAAGTATACTTTGATAATTATGTTTCAGTTTGAAGAAATATGGCATGATAAAATTATTAGGTGTTCATTCGCGCCTGACCTCCATAGAATGTAAATATGTCACAAAGTTTAACAAGGTTTTTTTAAAGTGGTGAGGGTCCACAATAACACCTTAACTTAAATCTTAATTCACGTTAGCTTTTATTTATTTTTTTGAGTTGAATCATATTGTGCCGAACAAATTCACCTCATAAATTCACGTTCTTATTAAAGTGAAAGCAAAAAAAAAAAAAAAATGTCAGAACATTAGACAATTCTCAACACAAATTTTGCATAACTCTGTTTTTTCCTTCTCCACTTGTACGTGGAACTTTTTCGAAAATAGATAAATAATAAAAAATAAGAACGTTACTTGTTATCGTGTCAAAAAAATCCTTCTCACGTGATTACGTGTCTTTTTAAAAACATTTATGTAACCTTTTAATTTTTATTTATATATCTGTTTAAGCTATTTTTGCCAGGGTACTAGAAGGAATTCAGTTGATTACAACCCTTTCTGCGTGTTCTTTGCATTACAATAGTATAACCCCGAATCCGATGGCGCAATACTACACCGTTCAATACTGTAAAACTGAAACGAAGCTGTTCTGCTTGAAAAGGGCGCCATTTTCTTCTTATTCATATTTATATCGATTCTTTGCTTTAAAAAACTAAAGTAATTACGTGTTTACTTTTTTAATATCCCATTTTGCTGTTTCGGATTATTTTACTAAAGTAAGTAAAGCTTCATTATTTTTCAAAACTGTTTTTGTTTCTTTGTTTTTCGATATTTCGTCGATATTATTTAGTAAGAGTGTTTAGCAGAAAAGCCAACAAACGACTACCCGAATAAATAAATATACAAGAAATAAATGTTACCATAGTCAATAAAAAGTTCAGTTCATGTTTTTTAAAAATAGTTTTTAATGCTCTTTACTTGAAATAATTTTAGCGAACCGAAATTAAAACGAAATTTGAGGCGATAACTACTTAAATGAATTTTTATATAAACTACACATGCCATAATCGAATATTCCTTAAGCACAAAATAACGGAAAACATTAAAATATGTTTATAAATATTCCTTACGTTGACGGAACTCTCTTAAATTGGTAACACAGAATGCTCAGGTGACCCTCTTTCAAATTGAAAACGGGGCTCTCCATTTCAAAGTTGCTGCCATTTTGAGTTTTTTTAAAATCAGTTCGTGAATTAAAAAAAAATTTTTTTTTACAAACTACTTAAAAATACAAACCAATCAACTTTTCTACCATAAAAGTAACTTTTATTGATTATGGTAACATTTATTTCTTGTATATTATATATATATAACATTTTCTCTTTGTAAGGAAACATCATTTTGTTGGTCATTCTTGGCTACGAATGGAAACAAATTTGATATAAAAAATATATATTTTCGCGAAAATTATCTTTACTTTCATCATATTTTGCTTAGGGTAAAATTTTTGAGCATCAAAAACTATCTCTTTACAACCCCCTCCTTTTCATAACCTATCATACTTTCATCAATCACAGTCTATTTTCTGTAGGCTGTTTTTGAACCCAGTAAACGACGGGTACATCTACTAGTATATATATATATATATATATATATATATATATATATATATATATATATATATATATATATATATCGATTTAAATAGAATGTGCGGCTATCATCTCGTCAGGAGAAAATCGATAAGGTCTAAGGGATAACCCTTAGACCTTATTGAAGACTGCATTGACAAGAAAGTTGATGATTTTAATTCCTCTAAAAAGTTTGGGCCTGCGAAGTGGCCAGTTTATTTAAAATTACCGTGGATTGGGGACAAAAGTATTAAATTGTCAAAACATATTGTTAGAAGTGTTTACAAGTGCTTCTACTCTGTTTCCTTGCGTTTGGTATACACTACAAGACCTGATTTTCCTTTTTCTCGCAAAGATAGTTTGCCTTAGGCCCAAATTAGTAATATCATTTATCAATTTAAATACCAGTGCGATGCTGGTTATGTCGGGCGAACATCTTTCCATTTGCTAACTCGTATAAACCAGCACGCTGCATCTAAAATCAGACAGGGGAGGGTAGAATCCGGTAGTCTCCCTCCTTCCGTAGCCTTGGACTCTGCTATTGGCCAGCATTTGGTTGACAATCCATGCTGTGCTGATAAATATGAAATCGAATGGTTCGAGTGGTTCAAAGCAGACTCCAAAAAACATTTAAACATTTTGGAGTCTGTCTCTATTGCGGTTCGAAAACCTTTATGCCGGCAAAAGGAGAAAACGAAAACATTATTTCTCTTTGGGGAACTTTGACTCTTTTCTCCCTCAGTTTTAGTCGCTTTTAAACGCAGTATTTTCAGATTAAATCGTTTTCAATCGTTTTTTTTTCTTATTTTTGGCACATCCAAATTCCCCCGTAGTGCTCTTTAATTTCGCCAATAATATTGTTTTTGTGTGCTGTTGATTTTCTCCTGACGAGATGATAGCCGAAAGAGCTCTCGAGAAATTTCCGCACATTCTATTTAAATCGTTATATAAATGTTGTACCTCTCTCTCTTTCTCTCTGTCTGTCTGTCTGTCTGTCTGTCTGTCTGTCTGTCTCTCTCTCTCTCTCTCTCTCTCTCTCTCTATATATATATATATATATATATATATATGGTTCAATCCCTGGCTAGGGAAAGGTGCTGATCTAGCCGTACTGATGAGCTGTGATACAGCGAAGCAGTACTGTATGTGGATGACTATATATATATATATATATATATATATATATATATATATATATATATATATGTGTGTGTGTGTGTGTGTGTGTGTGTGTGTGTGTGTGTAATATCTGTATTTATATTCTCGTTTCTTTATATAAGGAAAGGAAAATATAGATATGAAATTTTTAAAAGTGTTGAATTTTTGGCCTGCTATCTTTATTTACATTCAATGTTTATCTTTCAACAAAAAGCAAATCAAATGGATCAGGGATGCATCATTGGATTCCTTCATGCATAAAAGATGAGATAGTATTCTTCACGTAAGCGTTGCTTGTATAATATAGATACCATTGACTATGAGCTAATTACTGTAAAAATGTATTTGGTATCAGTTAGAATTTAAACAATAATTGGTTTTGAATCGGTCTTATCAAGCATAATCACGTATCGATGCTATACTTGTCATGCTATTTAAGTTTTAGGCAATATAACTTTATATGTCATATATAATAATTTTGATATATTAGAGACGTTTTCAAGTAATGCCTCCTATTTTTTATCTCGCACAAATGGATCAGAAGAAATTGCAAATTACATTGTAATGCTGACTGAACTTATGCATTTATAACCGGAACATTTCATCTCTGTTGTAAGCATGGACAATGTGAAACAATAAGACAGAAATTCCTATACTATAAGTCGAAACTTGTAAATATAGTAAATTCATCATATAACATAGGTTGATGGTGGAAATTTTCCAACGGTGTTAATCGGTAATTAAACATAATATCGATATAATTTTAACATGGCATGAACCATTTCATATTCCGTATTACCTACTTTGAATGCATGTTGTGAGTCAGCCATGATTATTGATTATGATTATTGAGATAATATCTGGGTGCGTATGAAAAAAATATCGATTATATTGAGGAATCAGTTAAAATATGAAAACTGGAACAACACGTGGCGATGATACAATATAAAGAGTCATTTCATAAGGATGAACTTTATCATTACTATCTTTATTATATTCATGATGACATTAATTTCAGGAGACGAAATTTCAGATATAAATTACACACATAAAATAAAAATTAACGATAAATATACGGGAATTTCGAAAGGGTCAACCTCAAACCGGCAGAAAAATAGACAAGATAAAAGTAGTAAATAAAAAACACCGGAAAACAACAAAACTTTTAGAAACCAAATCATATAAGTTTATAAATAGCATAAATATCTTGTCAGTATCTCTAATAAGACTGGAAGAAAGACGAAATCAGTTACATAAACAGGAAATTAGGAAATTAATCTGAATATGAACACTGCATTGAACCCAAATAATTACACTGAGAAAATACGTAAAGAACTGATTAGATTAGAAGACTGTTGATGATACGATAAAACGTTAGAAAATATAAAATAATAGAAAAGCTGATTGCTGCTGCTGAACGATATAAAAATCAGTGAGATGAGAAAGACAAAAAGAAGAAAGAAAAATAGGGATGATTTTTAATACTGACCAAAAATTTCACACACGAAAACACGTGAATACTGCTACGAAGAGAATACTTAAATATGAAAAACGCAATCGTTACTAATAGCCGCACGAAACGACGAACAATATCACAAAAATTAAAATAAACAAAACTCAGAAAAACTATATATTGAAGAAACGCAACAGTAAATTATAAAATAAGTGAATGAAGAAAACTTATTAAGTGAGAACACAAAAAGCGACGGCTGCGTAGAAAAGCGGCATGAGAAGCACGAAAATGTACTGAGAAAATATTGCAAATGATAAGCAGAGATTCCTTGGGGATATGTCGGGACAAAAAGACAAAACTTGCTAAATAATAGATTTCACAATGTGAAGGTCAATGTAAACGTAAGATACACTTACCAAAGAACATGAAAAATATGGAACATGAACAAAAATACATACAAATAATAAGAGTAACACTAGGAACAGGCGTGAAAAACGTTAAAAATTTTAGCAGAAATTAGAATTCCAGCGACGAATGACACTATACAAAGCACAACAATGTTGACAATAACTGAGATATTTAAAAACAAAGGCAGAAACCAACACAACCAATTAACGCCAACCATCGGTAGGTAAGTACAAACAGAAACAGAACAAAACATATATAATGAGTATTAAGCGACGCAAAGGGGGTTGAAATGACCAGAAATGCAATATTTTGATATTTTTACTTCCATACAGAAGGACGTTGAAGTATCAGCTGTGTCTTGTGCTACCCAAAGTGGTTGTGAAGGATGAAAATGGATGGAATGAACTAAAAGGGAGATCACGAACTAGACCTGCACTGGAAGAGTGCGGAGAATACTGAGTAGATTTATACATATTCAAATTCCAGTGAAGGTGATTAGTGTCTGCCTGCGAACAATTTATAGTAAACTACTTTCGATATAACGCAAAATGCCATATCATAGTTATCGATATGAAATTAAAACGAAAAAAAAAAGAGATAGACTGAATTGATTTCCAAACTGCGTGGATGAAGCTATAAAAGACTAAAAAATAAATAACGCAAAATAACTGATTTGCACCACCAAAAGAATCCTGGATGTGGATAATACAGCGAGAAATGAACGGGTAACACATAGAAAATGGCAAATGCATGAACGGGTAACACATAGAAAATGGCAAGTTGCATGAACGATTTATAAGACTGGCAAGAGAAATTATGCGCGAGGACAAAGGAATGAAACTGTAAACAACATCATAAATGAATAGAGCCTGCTTGTAAAAAAAATATCGAAGTAAAAATAAATAGTTCAAAGGGACTGTACAAATAACTGTACGTTAAACATACTGACATGTAGTACAGGCTTGAATCGAAGCCAGTATTGTAAAAAAAGAAAATATTCTAGGATTTTGATTTGTAAAAAATGAAAGGGATAACATTTAAATTGTTAAGATGAACAGGGATAAAATTTAAAATTGTAAAAATGAAATTGATAAATTTAAATTGTAAAAATGAAATAAAATTTAAATTGTAAAAATGAAATGGGATAAATTTAAAATTGTAAAAATGAAATTGATGAATTTAAAATTGTAAAAATAAGATGGGATAAAATTAAAATTGAAAAAAGAAAATGAAATAAAATTTAAATTGTAAAATGAAAAGGATAAAATCGTAAAGGATCTAGTAATATAAACGAATAACTGACCAAGTCAAATAACTGTTTCAGTCGTTTTAGCTATGTACAGAATACATATAACCTGACACCCCTTAACCGGGTGTTGTCAAAGTTAGTTCATACCTCACAAAATAGTCATAAAAGTTGAGCGGTCGGTCGAAGACAGGGAACACCAACCAGGCTTCTAGAGACAGAGAGTTCTAAAAATCTGATGAGACTTTTTGATACTAAAATCCCCCCCCCCCAAAAAAAAACAAAAAAAACAGCTGTTATCAATAGGGACCCAAAGGCAAACGGGTGTTGCGAGTAGTGATGGGACTATTCCCATATGGTTCCCGGTTCCGATATAATTACAGATTTTGTTCTAAATTCTCAATTCTGATACAATTACCGAGTCCGACTTATTTTAAATCACTAAATATTTAAAATCTTTAGATTTTTTAAGTGTTAGAATTACTGTAAAAAGCCATGAAATATGTGCATATATTTTTGCAGGCTTGCAAATACAGTTGTGGGGTGAGTTATACAGTTTTAGAGTTTAGAATCAATAAATATTCATGATTTCATCCTTAATTGTTTTAGCAATAAAATTTTTATTAAAAATTTTAAAAAATTAAAAATTATTTTCATCATCGGAAAATCGTCACAAATCTTTCCAATGCCGATTACAATATTCCAGAAAGTTCCGATATTTAAAATTCTGATAATAATCCTGACACTAGTTATTTGTTACAATGACCGAAAGAAGCGGGTATTATTGGAAATCTAGTCATTTTTATGACCCGTGTATCAGCATAAAATCAGCAACAACACCAGCTACGATATATCCAGGAAGCAGAATGGATGACCACAGGTAGAATTGGTGCAAAAAGACACAGATAAAAGAAACATCCCCAGCAACTACAAGCCTATAATATGTTTACCTACATGTGGAAAATACTAACAGTACAATTGAGGGAAAAATTATAATTCCCTTCATAATCGCGTTCTCCTCAAAGAACAGAAAGAATGGCAAAAAAAGAAACCAATACGGAACGATTATGTCATGTTTGGAAATAGCTAGCCATGCTGTGCATTTTATTGATTGTACGGTCTCTTAAAGACTTTTTCAGGAGGTGCTGTACGCCAGTAAACATGATTTTTGCTATTGATATGTCCTAGTAGAGATCCCCAGTTCTTGACTACGTTGTCGAAGCGATTTCTTTGAACTCCGTTTGAGTTCCGTACTTTATTGATGTGTCTGTCCTAGGACTCACCCTTCGACTAGAATGGGTGTCCGTGATGCCTTAGAATGAAATTCTTTCATAATTCCATGCCCTTTAAACTTCTTAACCCAGTCAAAAATTTTGCTTTTTGATGGAACATTTCAATACAAATACTCTCTCCTAAAAATTGCTTGCACAACCGTATATGATTTGTTGGCAACACAATCTTCTACACAAAATGCATTTTTCTTTGGTATGCCAGAACATGTTGGTGAATATTATGGTTCCAATTTTTCATGCAAAAAACAAAAAAACAAAAAAAACAAACAAAAAACAAAACAAAAAAAAAACGAAAAGGCTTAAATTAAACTTATGAATTTCAGTCAAAAACATATGGGTTCTGTTATTTCGGGGTCACCCTGTAGAATTTTTAAGATTGTACAAAATATTAGGCAAGATTATCTTGAACTGACAGCTAATGGGCAGTACATAAATAAGATTAAAATGCAAAGAGTTATCTTCCAAGGGGTTCACTATTACTATGTTCATCATAAACATGATGCCTGTAAACAGTATATTAAGAAAATGCCAAACCGGACACAAGTTCACTAATACAGATGAAAGAAGCAACCACTTAATGTATACGGATGATCTGAAGCTGTTTCCGAAACCAAGAATGAACTAGAGACGCTAACAGAATATTTGAATGACATTCGGTATGGAAAATGCGCACTGCTGGTCATGAGAAGCGAAAAACTGGAAGCAACGGAAAGTATGGAACCACACAACCAAACGGAGATGAGAGCATTAAGTGAACATGACAGCTACAAATATTTGGGATTTTTTATGCAGACAGCATCAACGCAACAGAAATGAAAGAGAAAATTGGAAAGGAATACACCAGGAGAACAAGAAAACTAGAAACTAAACATATAGTATAAACCCAATAAAAGGTATAACCACAGGGGAAGTGTCACTAGTAAGATACTCTGGACTCTTTATAGATTGGATCAAACAAGGACTGAAGGATCTCGACCAGAAGACCAGGAAACTAATGACTATGCCTTATGCATTACACCCAAAAGATGATACTGACCGACTCTAAGTGAAAAAGAAAAGACGGAGAAATGTGTAAAGGAGACTGTGTAAATGACACATATAAGAAGCAGAAAAATACATAATGCAGAACACTGAAATAATTACCACAGCTAGAGACACTGAAAAAACCAACAAAGCAGAAAAAATGGGTTAAGAGGAGAAAAGAAAAAATGGGAAAAGAAACAATAACACGGACGATTTTTAAGAATGAGAAATAATGAGACTAACGAAAACACTTTGACATGGTTACGAAAAGAAGCCTACACGAAAAACTGAATCCCTAATAACAGATACACAAGATAGCGCAATTAGAATCAACCACCTCAAAGCAAGGACCGAGAAGACACAGGAAAACAGCAAATGCAGATTCTGTGAACAAAGAGACGAAACAATAAATGACATAATAAGCGAATGCAGCAAACAAGCCAAGAAAGGATATAAAATAGACTCGATTAAGTAAGGAAGGCAGTACACTGGGAATTATGCAGACAACTGCATCTTGAACACTCAGATAAATGGTACATGCACAAAATGGCAGCAGTACTTGAAAATAAAAGTCACAAAATTCTATGGGGCATAGATATACAAACGGATAAACCCATACAAGTAAGAAGACTGGATGTCATAATAGTTAACAAGAAGGAAAAGTCCTGCCAGATAATAGATATCGCCGTTCTAGCAGACCACTGAGTGATTACCGAGGAGAGAGAAAAGTGGAGCAAATACACGAAACTAAGCAGAGAGTTGAAAGGGATATAGAAGGTGAAGAAAGTCAAGATAATAATAGCAGGGGCACTAGAAACATTCTCGAAAACCCTTGAAAAAAGAATAGGAAAGATTGGAATCAGAGGGATGACTGAAAAGATACAACAGATAACAATAATTAAAACGGCTGAAATATTAAGGAAAACTCTCGAATACACATGAGCTACAACGGCAAGCGGTACATATAGAAACTGCTACAGATGTTAAACACAAGAACACACCACATAGAACCATAAAAACTGAAATTATATAATTGTAAGCCCCGCGCCTCACGCCTCTCCCGTAAAAAAAAAACACTTTTTTTGGTAGTGTCAATATAAACTGGTGCCTCACCAAACAATCGATGACGGTCATAGAGGATAGAAAAATCGACTGGATGAGTGCGACGAGGGATAGGACCTTGGCAATGCTTATTACCACCCAAATTCAAGTGAAGACATATGGTCGCTTCCAACGAGAAATTAATGGAAAACGGCTATTGCGATAACGCAAAATAATTCGCAAATTTTATCGTATCGGTAAAGGTAGTGAGTACTGGAAATCTGGAGCCTTCGTGTCAGTCAGACTCCAGAGAACACACCAGGTTGTTAATAATAATAATAATAATAATAATAATAATAATAATAATAATAATTATAATAATAATAAGCGCGGTGGCACAATCATCGATTGTGGACAAAGAAAAGTATTTGTGAAGATCCGAGAAATTGGAAGACAGAGGAAGGAAATAACTATTCACTGGAAGGGCACATATCGTACGGGAATCATTATGAGATCTATTGTCACTGAAATTCTAAAGTGCGCCAATTGCCGTTATCAGAGACGATTCAGTGATGAAGAGCTGATGCGGAAACGCAAAATTATCGCAAATCTATGGAAACTTGTTGACACTTCAGGAGTTCAGGAAGCAATTTTTTACCGGTGAAAAATGACAAGAGTGAAAACTCATAAACTTCTCACGAGTAAAATAATAATAATAATAATAATAATAATAATAATAATAATAATAATAATAATAATAACAAAAACAACAAGCATAATAATATATAGATAATCTAGGAACAATATCGAAAAACTTTGAAAAAAAGAATGGGAGAGACTGGAATCAGAGGGATTGCTGAGAAAATACAACGAATTTCAACAATGAAAACTGCAGAAATGTTAAGGAAACCCTTGAATGTGGAAACTAACACCACGTAAACTACACACAAATTGGACACAGAAACGACTAAAGACGCAAAACATAAAGGACCATCACATGAAATCATGAAAACGGAAACTGTATAATTGTAAGATACCTCCCCAACCTTTCCTTTTTTTATGAGTTTCGCCATAAATAGGCACCACACCAAATAATGAGGGTCAAGGAGGATGGAAAGACCGAGGAGAGAAAGTACTAACCAGACCTCGGCCGGATGAGTGCAAAGAAGACTGTGACCTTGAAGAGACTTATTACCACCCAAATTCCAGTGAATCCAATCGTCGCCGCCAACGAGATATCAATGGTAAGCGGCTATAGCATTAATGCAAATTCTTTTGCAAAGGTTATCGAAAGAGGTGGAGAGTACTGGAAGTCTGGGGGAGACTTGTTATCACTCAGACTTCAGGGAACACCACAAGTTATCCCCCAAAGAGCAATCTTTGATGACGGCTTGTGTGACTACTCCTAGTGAATAAATAATAACTAGAAGAAGTACAAGAACGAAAAGAAAAATTGTAAGTTAAACAAATAACGAAGTTCTCACCTCTGCTTCTTCTCTGTTCGTTTTAATGATATTGCGTGTAAAGAGTTGATCCTGTCCGGCTCGGCTGAAATGGCCAGTCGCTTCGGCCGGCTACCGAGTGTTGTCGTCAACGATTTGTTCGGGATAATAATTTCGGGCTTCATCACCGATCGGTATTTATCCAATTCGTTTTGCAACGTTTGAATCAATGCGTCTTTTTCATCGAGCTCCATCTCGAGTTCATCAATCAAGGAATCTCTCTGTCGCAACTCTTCAACTTTTTCACGTAAGGCCAACTGAAGGTCGCGTAATGTACCCATGATTTGCTTTATTTTCTACTTTCTGCTTTTTGTTTCGTGTCTTGCACGAATGAATACCAACAATAGACGTTGAAAATATAATTCCAAGTTAATTTTGTACAATTTAATATTCTTTTGTGTGGATTTGTAAAAAAAGAGAACAAAAAAAGTCACATAATCTTAGTTTTCGTTTCTATTTTGTTTTAATTAAAAGCGATTATTTTGTGCTGTTTGTCACATGTCAGATGATTTTAGTGGACATTGTTCTTGTTTTATTCACCAACTGCAAACAAATAAAACGCTTCAAAACTATAGTAAAAAATAGTTATTGTCTTGGAAGCTATTTTAATGCATTGCTTGTAAAACGCATGGTTTCCTTCTTTTTCTAACATGGTATTTTTTAATTGTAACATTAAAATTTCTTTTTCGTTTGGTGGGGTATTTTTTGTTGTTAGAAGAAAGTAATAGCGTGAATGAACTATTTGATGTATACGTTGCAAAATTTTAGAGTGATATGTATCAATAGATCAAGTTTGTATATAGGTAGTAACAGCGGCATTAAAATATATTTAACCCTTTTTTGACATGCTCGGTATGTACTAACTCAAACAATTTAGATTTTATTATAGACATTCTTTAATTTCCAAAATTCGTTTGAGATTGTTTCGTCGTTGCAACTTTTTCTGAGAAGGTCGCAGGAAAAAAAAGGATGACAGCATTTGTTCATTTATGCGTGTTTAATAATGACACATAGTCGTAGTTGATTAAATATATGTGTATAGAGATATATGTATAATGCGTAATTAGTGGTGATTAAACGTGTGTGTGTGTGTATATATATATATTTACTTTTTCGGATTCGATGTCATTTATATATGGATATAGATAGAGATAAAGGGTAAAGAGAGAAAGAGGAAGAGGGAGAGGGAGAGGGATAAAGAGAAGGTAAGAGAATGTATACGAATCGAGACTATGCTGTGTTTGTTATTTCACTTGGTATTTTACGCTCACAAACCAAAGGATAATTACGATCGGATGCTAGTATTAAGTTTTACTCTTTATAATAACTTAAACAATTTATTTAATACATGTAAACAATTGAATAGTTTTAGAATAACTTAAACAATTTATTTAATACATGTAAACAATTGAATAGTTTTAGAATAACTTAAACAATTTATTACAATTCAATAGTTTTGTATGAAACGGCTGTTGTTATGGCGCCAACATATTAGTTATTCTCAGTCATACGGATATTCTTCTATTAATGCGTGTCGAGCGGTAATAAGTTAACAGACCTGAGCAGTTGTAGAATCAGACTTGGTTTTATCGATTGTACAGAATAACCTGCTAGAATAAAAGTCCGATGCAATAGTTCTGGGATTATCCGTTGTTCTATAATAAATATGTGTGTATTTGCTTGTATAGTTACACAGAACGATATGAACTTCTATCCCGTCATGAAAAAGTTAACGAGTAAAAAAAAAATTTCCGAAAAAACAAACAAAAAAAACGAAAAATATCTCAAGTGTTGGAGGGAAACAATGATAACAAGTCAAATGAATAAAAAAAAGATCCGCTATCTGAAATGAATTCGAAATAAGTCATTCAATCTAAAAAGTTTGGGCATCAAAAATAATAATACAAATTCATACATGAACAATTTTAATAATCCCTATGGTTTTATATTAATGCAAACACTGGCGAAGCATATTTTTCTCTCTCAATTCTGGTGAAAGTTTTACATTTATTTTAATAATTAATTGCTTTTCACTATATATATATATATATATATATATATATATATATATATATATATATATATATATATATATATATATGTGTGTGTGTGTGTGTGTGTGTGTGTGTGTGTGTGTGTGGTTATATGTCAATAATTATTAGATAACGGAAAAATTAGAATGAATACGTTTTGAAATCAATTAGAAATAAACATATCTATAATGTAAAATCTTTTCATCTATTAAAATTTTACACAATAAAAGCGAATAGTTTTTTCACATAATAAAAAATCCATTATTTATAATTATTCGATAAATATAATCAACGAAATACTAAACTATGAAAATTGTATTTTTCATTTTGGTAAACTCTTATTACCGCATTCTAAGAATTTCATTGAGAGCAGATTTCCGGAATGCAACAACACCCGAGAGAATCGATAATTTAAACGATGGAAATTGTGTGTTTAAGTATGCAAACAATATTTTTATGATCAATTGAATATTATTCGTTGTTTTTAGGTAATTAGTGTTGTTATGTTCTTGTTTTTGTTTTTGTTTTCAACAATTCCACTCATAAAATATTTTTGTGGTTCTATTAATAATATTTTAAGAAACCGGATACATTACTGATTCACATAATGTTCTTCACAATTGGATTTTTCGTATTTTGGTCTTTGTAAATTGGAATTCTTTTGTTTTTACACGATGAGGCCGCTATTAAACATCGTAATAGTTTAGATATAAAAGCTAATGTACACACACACACACACACACACACACACACACACACACACACACACACATATATATATATATATATATATATATATATATATATATATATATATATGTATGTATGTATGTATGTATGGACGGATGGATGGGCAAACTATATCTGGACGTATGAACAAATGAGTAATCTTAAAAACTATTGAGGATGAAATACTGAGATATTTAATCAAATGATAACCTTGTAATTTTTTTCTCCGTTGTCTTTATCTCTCTGTCAGTGTTTTGGTAAGCAAATTTTCCAATTTAATTTTCTTTAAAAATTCCTTTTTTTTTTTGACTGGCACAAAAACATGCTGTAATTCTTTGCTTCTTCGAAACTTTTTCCCGTGTAAAAAAAAAAAAAAAAAAAAATGAGCGCAGACGAGATTCGTAACAAAATGCCTACCAAGAGTATCGTCAAATAAAATGAAAGTAAAGAGAGAAAAATAGAAAACAAATACAACATACATTTAGTCTCCTACTAGTGTGGCGAATCGCAAGACAGATGGGCCATGTATATTGTATACATATACATATATACATCTACAACTGCCACTCGTAGATTATTTGGAAGACGGGAGGGAGGGGATGAATCAAAGATTGCAAAGAAACATTTCTGTTTAATTCTTTTCTTTTTCTCTTTGCTGCTTTTTTCTTATCTATCTTTTTTTTTATTACTTTCTCTTCAAGTTTATTTCTGTTTCTTTATTTTTGTGTTTTTTTTATATTTCGTTTTTTTTTCTTCCTTTTACTTTTCTACTTTCTTTCTATCTTTCAGTTTCTTTCATTTCGTTTTGTCTTTCTATCTTTCCGTATTTTTATCTTTTTTATTCATTTCTTTATTTTCTCCAGTTTTTAACATTCTTTGCTTTTTCTTCCTTTTCTCTTCATCTCTCTGTTTTTCTTCATTTATTTTATTTTTCGATTCTGCTTTCATTTTATATCATTTTTTTCTCTTTTTTCATTCATTCTTTCACTCTCCTTTTTCTTGTAATTAATGTTTTTTTTATTCTTTCCCATCGTCTGTCATGTACTCCTCATTCTATTAGTTCTGTTTTTCTTTTAACTTGTTCTCATTTTTATTCTGCCTTGTTTTCTTTTCTTTTGTCTTTGAGATTTCTTCATTCGATATCATCGTCTGTACATTTATTTCTTATTTTAATCATTAAAAATTTTTTTTTTTCAATTCTTTACTTCTTTCTTCATTCTCTTTCTATTTTTCTTTCCCCCCATTTCTCATTCGTTATTAATTACTTTTTCTTTCTTTCTCTCTCACCCTAACCTAGCCCTAAACCCTAACCCTAACCCCTAACCTAATCCTAACCCTATTTTTTCCATCGACATTCCCCGTTAGAGGCATGTCAGGCAGCCGACAATAAACGACGCCCTTTAGATGCAGGAGCTAATACCTGTGGAAATTGTTTAAAACCCAACCCAACTCCACTCCATTCCGACAATGCTGGTTCTGCCAAAAAGTGCAAACAGTCCTTAGTTGTCAGAATACGCCAGGACCCCCCCCCACGGCTAAGCATGAATAGAGTCTTTCCCTTTTTCTATTTCCTATTTATTCTCTACTTCTTTCCTTCTTTTTTATCCTTAGCAAAAATATGTCCGAATTCCGGTTGTACTGATTTAGTCTCAAAAGATTCCGACTGTAGTAACAACCGTCCATTTTAATTCTTATACATTGATTAGTTGAAAAAAGAAGGGCAAAGAAAGGGGTTGCGAAATGTAAAGAGATGGAAAAGAAATCAGAATATATATATATATATATATATATATATATATATATATATATATATATATATATATGTATATATATATATATATATATATATATATATATATATATGAAGAGAAGATGAAAAATAGAAAAAACAAGACGAGGTGGTAGATAGCTATGCGAATTAATATGCATAAACTAAAACAAGGATGTAAAAGTACAAAGTTCTATAAAAGAGTGAATGGTAGTTGGATGAAGTATGATGTTGGGAGGGTATGAAGTACAGTCGGGTTCGGGGGAAGAGTGTTGGTGGTGTGTTCATGAAGCCACAAGGAACTAAGATAGCAAAATTGCGGACAGTCACATATTATTTATGTTTTTAGAAAAGCGCATGTTGATAGAGTAATTGTCCATTATATGAATGTTGCTCTAGATATCCAGTCGTAGATTTGAAGGAAAACGTCTTATAAAAACAACAAATTTGGAAAGTGCAACAACACATGAACACATACTGGGTAATTTTTAATAAATTCTATATAATTCTATTTATGTAGTCCTTATTAAAATTACTACATTAAATTAGGGCTAAAAAACAACAGCAATATATATATATATATATATATATATATATATATATATATATATATATATATATATATATATATATAGTAAGTTATAAAATATATATGGCAATATATATTTTATAACTTATTACCTAGCTCTACCTATACATTGAGCACTGTTGAAGTAAATACTGAAAATTTACGCATAAAATTATATTTTCATATATTAATTTATGTGATAACTAAATAAATAAATATATATATATACATATATATATGTATATATATATATATATATATATATATATATATATAGATAGATAGATAGATATACCACGTCTGATTGAATACGACAGTGTTATTCTTTTTTCCGATTTATTTGGATATCTTTTTCATTCGCGGTCCTTTTTTATTTTTTTTATTTCAGTTGGTGTGTTGTATAGATGGCGCCCAAACGGTGTTGTTCAGCCATATTTTTCTGAAGCGCTTTCTATCGGTGAGTCTGATTCAGGGGCGATTGTTGTTATTATAGTTTTCTTTATCTTTTCCTTTGAGGTAAGGTGTATTTATAATTAAAAAAAAATAGTTACAGAGGTGGGTGCAGGAAGGTTAGGGGTGATGATTTTTAACTTTTAATTTCGATTTTCTTATTTTATAGTTTATTTATCTAGTTTCTTGTTAGTTATTAAATACTGTTATTATATTTGCCCCGGTGTTAAATGAGATCCGGTTAAAAGAGGCTGTAGTTTTTTTATAAGTATGGCTTCTAGAAATTTTAGAAAGCGCTTGAGAAGTATATGGCTGAACAACAAGGTTTGGGCGCCATTCTATACAACGCCAGCTGAAATAAAAAAGACCGCTCGGCGAATGGAAAAGATATCCAGAAAAATCGGGGAAAAATAACTCTGTCATGTTCAATCAGAGGTACTTGAATAATGACTTGGTGCCGAAATACACACACACACACACACACACACACACACACACACACACACACACACACACACACACACACACACACACACACACACGTGTGTGTGTGTGGTTGTGTTTGTATGTGTGTTTGTGTTTTAATATATATATGTGTGCGTGTGGTTGTGTTTAATATATATATATGTGTGTGTGGTTGTGTTTGTATGTGTGTTTATATTTTAATATATATATATATATATATATATATATATAAAGTATTTATGAATATGCATACATATATAAACAAAAATATGTAAATTCATACAAATAGTATATGTATCTATACACGCACATATACTGTTCAACCAAAGAAAAAGTTCATATGTGGAATTCAGACTCTGTTCCGACAGAAACTACATATACAAGATTGTATACTAACTATAAACGCGACCGTACAAGCGCATATGATGCTTTAGCCTCGTCTGTGCTTGTGCCATCGCCAAATTCGGTAGTTACTTCAGAAATCATGAATTGAAGTGGCCAAAATAGCTGACAGACAACCTCGAATATTTAGAGCGTTCTTTTTTTTTTGAACTTTCAACGCAACAAATCGTTTATTTGCATCAATATGTGGTGATGGATAAAGAAAGATCCATCAAATTTCTCTGGAGTAAAGTCACCAATTCTTTGATCAGCGGCTTGGTTCCCACCAGTTTTGGCAAATAACAGATAGAATCCTGAACAGAAGTGTGCGTTCTATCCCAACCATTATCAATGGACCAGAGGCCATCTCGTCAGCATCAGACAGGGCCAAACTATTTGCCAAGAACTTTGCAGCTAATTCTACCCTATGCGATGAAGGCCATCAACTCCCCATATTTCCTCCTATAACACAGAACACGCTAGTTAACATACAAATATCTGTGCATGAGGTCGCCAAGCTAATCAAGAACCTTGATTCCAGTAAAGCAACTGGCCCTGACGGCATCCCAATTATAGTGTTAAAAAAGCTTCAACCAGAACTTGCTCCCATACTTACGAAACTATTTAAGCACTGCCTTAAGGAGAAGTGCTTTCCGACTCTCTGGAAAACCTCATCAGTATGCCCTGTATTTAAGAATTCAGGTGATGTCATCTCCCTCTCAATACAGACCAATAAGCCTCCTGTGGGTTATGAGTAAGTTGCTGGAATCCATATTAAATAGAGAAATAGTAAACCACCTCAGCAGAAACAATCTTCTTAGTGACACACAATATGGTTTCCGTTCTGCAAGATCTACCGCAGATGTGCTAACGGTTATATCTCACAGGATTAGTGAATCTCTTGACAAAGGCTTCCTTTCTAGGGCAATTGCTCTTGACATATCAAAGGCCTTCGACAAGGTATGACATAAGGGCCTACTTCAGAAGATTTCCAGCTATGGTATAACTGGAAATGTTTTCTCAATCATTAAATCATTTCTCTCCGATAGGCTCATAAGAGTAGTGGTCGATGGACAAAAATCAGAGGCCTGCAGTATTAATGCTGGAGTCCCTCAAGGGTAAATCCTGTGACCAACTCTCTTCCTGATCTACATCAATGATCTCCCTAAACACATACTTAAATCATTCGTTGACATCTATGCTGATGACACGACCATCTACGGCAACACATCAAAGGCTGTAAATGACAAAGTACTCTCTGATTCTCTCTCCTCTGATCTCGAGCGCGTGGTTCAGTGGGGGAAGTCGTCGCTGGTTACCTTTAATGCATCTATAATCAAACACCTATCTTTACATCATCAACGCTCTAATCCCCATCTGGCATCAATTGAAATAGATGGCTCTCGTCTGGGAGAAGCCTCGTGTTTTAACAAGCTTCTGGGTTTGTCCTTTACTCCTTATCTGAAATGGAACACGTACATCAAGTCTGTTGCCAAGGTCGCTGGAAAGATGGTGGGATCCTTCTACCGCTCCAGAAGATATCTCACTACTGATGCAATTCTCTATCTATATAAAAGCCAATTACGTCCAAGGATGGAATACTGCTGCCATATCTGGGCAGGAGCTGCTAAAAACAGCCTATCCTTCCTTGACAGAGTACAAAATAGACTTTGTGGCTTAGTGGGGGGTGCCTTTTTCTCTACCCTGCAACCTCTCTCACACAGAAGAGACGTTGCGAACCTATCCTTGAACTCCAATCTTCGGTCCCCCCTCGCCAATCTTTCACGAAAAACACCCGTCTAG